>NC_092336.1:553854848-554157878 GCF_046630445.1 Rutidosis leptorrhynchoides | reverse complement strand
ATTTAACAAGATCGTTAACCTAAAGGTTTCAAAACAACATTTACATGTAACGACTAACGATGACTTAACGACTCAGTTAAAATGTATATACATGTAGTGTTTTAATATGTATTTATACACTTTTGAAAGACTTCAATACACTTATCAAAATACTTCTACTTAACAAAAATGCTTACAATTACATCCTCGTTCAGTTTCATCAACAATTCTACTCGTATGCACCCGTATTCGTACTCGTACAATACACAGCTTTTAGATGTATGTACTATTGGTATATACACTCCAATGATCAGCTCTTAGCAGCCCATGTGAGTCACCTAACACATGTGGGAACCATCATTTGGCAACTAGCATGAAATATCTCATAAGATTACAAAAATATGAGTAATCATTCATGACTTATTTACATGAAAACAAAATTACATATCCTTTATATCTAATCCATACACCAACGACCAAAAACACCTACAAACACTTTCATTCTTCAATTTTCTTCATCTAATTGAACTCTCTCAAGTTCTATCTTCAAGTTCTAAGTGTTCTTCATAAATTCCAAAAGTTCTAGTTTCATAAAATCAAGAATACTTTCAAGTTTGCTAGCTCACTTCCAATCTTGTAAGGTGATCATCCAACCTCAAGAAATCTTTGTTTCTTACAGTAGGTTATCATTCTAATACAAGGTAATAATCATATTCAAACTTTGGTTCAATTTCTATAACTATAACAATCTTATTTCAAGTGATGATCTTACTTGAACTTGTTTTCGTGTCATGATTTTGCTTCAAGAACTTTGAGCCATCCAAGGATCCATTGAAGCTAGATCCATTTTTATCTTTTCCAGTAGGTTCATCCAAGGAACTTAAGGTAGTAATGATGTTCATAACATCATTCAATTCATACATATAAAGCTATCTTATTCGAAGGTTTAAACTTGTAATCACTAGAACATAGTTTAGTTAATTCTAAACTTGTTCGCAAACAAAAGTTAATCCTTCTAACTTGACTTTTAAAATCAACTAAACACATGTTCTATATCTATATGATATGCTAACTTAATGATTTAAAACCTGAACACCAACAATTAACTATTAATATTTAAATTATAAAACATATTTAAATAATATTATTATATATATGCAAATATTAAATATTATATAATATTTAAAATCTAATATTCTTTTAAATAATATATCATTAAGTTAATAATAATATTATTTAAATATATTTATTAAATAATACTGGTATTAAATTGTATATATCATATAATAACATATTTTAATCTTAGTAATTTTTAATAATTCTTATAACACCAATACAACAACAGCAATTACAACAATAATCGCAACAATTATCCCAACAATCGCAACATCAATCGCAACTACAACAAACGGCCCAACAACAACAACAACAACAACAACAGCAACTACAACAATCATCCCAACAACAATAATAACCGTAACAACAACAACAATCAGAAGCAGCTATGCCAAAGGTGTGAAAAGAATCACTCGGGGTTCTGCACCAAATTTTGCAACAAGTGTAAAAGAAATGGTCATAGCGCGGCGAAGTGTGAGGTCTACGGACCAGGGGTTAATAGAACGAAAGGAACAAATGGTGTCGGAACGAGTAATGGCGGAGCAAGTAGTGTCGGAGCAAGTTATGCCAATGTAGTTTGTTATAAATGTGGAAAACCAGGCCACATTATTAGAAATTGCCCGAACCAGGAGAACACGAATGGACAAGGCCGTGGAAGAGTTTTCAATATTAATGCGGTAGAGGCACAGGAAGACCCGGAGCTTGTTACGGGTACGTTTCTTATTGACAATAAATCTGCTTACGTTTTATTTGATTCGGGTGCGGATAGAAGCTATATGAGTAGAGATTTTTGTGCTAAATTAAGTTGTCCATTGACGCCTTTGGATAGTAAATTTTTACTCGAATTAGCAAATGGTAAATTAATTTCAGCAGATAATATATGTCGGAATCGAGAAATTAAACTGGTTAGCGAAACATTTAAGATTGATTTAATACCAGTAGAGTTAGGGAGTTTTGATGTGATAATCGGTATGGACTGGTTGAAAGAAGTGAAAGCAGAGATCGTTTGTTACAAAAATGCAATTCGCATTATACGAGAAAAAGGAAAACCCTTAATGGTGTACGGAGAAAAGGGCAACACGAAGCTACATCTTATTAGTAATTTGAAGGCACAAAAACTAATAAGAAAAGGTTGCTATGCTGTTCTAGCACACGTCGAGAAAGTACAAACTGAAGAAAAGAGCATCAATGATGTTCCCATTGCAAAAGAATTTCCCGATGTATTTCCGAAAGAATTACCGGGATTACCCCCACATCGATCCGTTGAATTTCAAATAGATCTTGTACCAGGAGCTGCACCAATAGCTCGTGCTCCTTACAGACTCGCACCCAGCGAGATGAAAGAACTGCAAAGCCAATTACAAGAACTTTTAGAGCGTGGTTTCATTCGACCAAGCACATCACCGTGGGGAGCTCCTGTTTTGTTTGTCAAGAAGAAAGATGGTACATTCAGGTTGTGTATCGACTACCGAGAGTTGAACAAACTTACCATCAAGAACCGCTACCCACTACCGAGAATCGACGACTTATTTGATCAACTACAAGGCTCGTCTGTTTATTCAAAGATTGACTTACGTTCCGGGTATCATCAAATGCGGGTGAAAGAAGATGATATTCCAAAGACTGCTTTCAGAACACGTTACGGTCATTACGAGTTTATGGTCATGCCGTTTGGTTTAACTAATGCACCAGCTGTGTTCATGGACCTTATGAACCGAGTGTGTGGACCATACCTTGACAAGTTTGTCATTGTTTTCATTGATGACATACTTATTTACTCAAAGAATGACCAAGAACACGGTGAACATTTGAGAAAGGTGTTAGAAGTATTGAGAAAGGAAGAATTGTACGCTAAGTTTTCAAAGTGTGCATTTTGGTTGGAAGAAGTTCAATTCCTCGGTCACATAGTGAACAAAGAAGGTATTAAGGTGGATCCGGCAAAGATAGAAACTGTTGAAAAGTGGGAAACCCCGAAAACTCCGAAACACATACGCCAGTTTTTAGGACTAGCTGGTTACTACAGAAGGTTCATCCAAGACTTTTCCAGAATAGCAAAACCCTTGACTGCATTAACGCATAAAGGGAAGAAATTTGAATGGAATGATGAACAAGAGAAAGCGTTTCAGTTATTGAAGAAAAAGCTAACTACGGCACCTATATTGTCATTGCCTGAAGGGAATGATGATTTTGTGATTTATTGTGATGCATCAAAGCAAGGTCTCGGTTGTGTATTAATGCAACGAACGAAGGTGATTGCTTATGCGTCTAGACAATTGAAGATTCACGAACAAAATTATACGACGCATGATTTGGAATTAGGCGCGGTTGTTTTTGCATTAAAGACTTGGAGGCACTACTTATATGGGGTCAAAAGTATTATATATACCGACCACAAAAGTCTTCAACACATATTTAATCAGAAACAACTGAATATGAGGCAGCGTAGGTGGATTGAATTATTGAATGATTACGACTTTGAGATTCGTTACCACCCGGGGAAGGCAAATGTGGTAGCCGATGCCTTGAGCAGGAAGGACAGAGAACCCATTCGAGTAAAATCTATGAATATAATGATTCATAATAACATTACTACTCAAATAAAGGAGGCGCAACAAGGAGTTTTAAAAGAGGGAAATTTAAAGGATGAAATACCCAAAGGATCGGAGAAGCATCTTAATATTCGGGAAGACGGAAGCCGGTATAGGGCTGAAAGGATTTGGGTACCAAAATTTGGAGATATGAGAGAAATGGTACTTAGAGAAGCTCATAAAACCAGATACTCAATACATCCTGGAACGGGGAAGATGTACAAGGATCTCAAGAAACATTTTTGGTGGCCGGGTATGAAAGCCGATGTTGCTAAATACGTAGGAGAATGTTTGACGTGTTCTAAGGTCAAAGCTGAGCATCAGAAACCATCAGGTCTACTTCAACAACCCGAAATCCCGGAATGGAAATGGGAAAACATTACCATGGATTTCATCACTAAATTGCCAAGGACTGCAAGTGGTTTTGATACTATTTGGGTAATAGTTGATCGTCTCACCAAATCCGCACACTTCCTACCAATAAGAGAAGATGACAAGATGGAGAAGTTAGCACGACTGTATTTGAAGGAAGTCATCTCCAGACATGGAATACCAATCTCTATTATCTCTGATAGGGATGGCAGATTTATTTCAAGATTCTGGCAGACATTACAGCAAGCATTAGGAACTCGTCTAGACATGAGTACTGCCTATCATCCACAAACTGATGGGCAGAGCGAAAGGACGATACAAACGCTTGAAGACATGCTACGAGCTTGTGTTATTGATTTCGGAAACAGTTGGGATCGACATCTACCGTTAGCAGAATTTTCCTACAACAACAGCTACCATTCAAGCATTGAGATGGCGCCGTTTGAAGCACTTTATGGTAGAAAGTGCAGGTCTCCGATTTGTTGGAGTGAAGTGGGGGATAGACAGATTACGGGTCCGGAGATTATACAAGAAACTACCGAGAAGATCATCCAAATTCAACAACGGTTGAAAACCGCCCAAAGTCGACAAAAGAGCTACGCTGACATTAAAAGAAAAGATATAGAATTTGAAATTGGAGAGATGGTCATGCTTAAAGTTGCACCTTGGAAAGGCGTTGTTCGATTTGGTAAACGAGGGAAATTAAATCCAAGGTATATTGGACCATTCAAGATTATTGATCGTGTCGGACCAGTAGCTTACCGACTAGAGTTACCTCAACAACTCGCGGCTGTACATAACACTTTCCACGTCTCGAATTTAAAGAAATGTTTTGCTAAAGAAGATCTCACTATTCCGTTAGATGAAATCCAAATCAACGAAAAACTTCAATTCATCGAAGAACCCGTCGAAATAATGGATCGTGAGGTTAAAAGACTTAAGCAAAACAAGATACCAATTGTTAAGGTTCAATGGAATGCTTGTAGAGGACCCGAGTTCACCTGGGAGCGTGAAGATCAGATGAAGAAGAAATACCCGCATCTATTTCCAGAAGATTCGTCAACACCTTCAACAGCTTAAAATTTCGGGGCGAAATTTATTTAACGGGTAGGTACTGTAGTGACCCGAACTTTTCCATGTTTATATATATTAACTGAGATTGATGTTTACATGATTAAATGTTTCCAACATGTTAAGCAATCAAACTTGTTAAGACTTGATTAATTGAAATAGGTTTCATATAGACAATTGACCACCCAAGTTGACCGGTGATTCACGAACGTTAAAACTTGTAAAAAACTATATGATGACATATATATGGTTATATATATAGTTAACATGATATTATGATAAGTAAACATATCATTAATTATATTAACAATGAACTACATATGTAAAAACAAGACTACTAACTTAATGATTTTGAAACGAGACATATATGTAACGTTTATCGTTGTAACGACATTTAATGTATATATATCATATTAAGAGATATTCGTACATCATAATATCATAATAATATAATAATTTAAAATCTCTTTTGTTATTATAAACATTGGGTTAACAACATTTAACAAGATCGTTAACCTAAAGGTTTCAAAACAACACTTACATGTAACGACTAACGATGACTTAACGACTCAGTTAAAATGTATATACATGTAGTGTTTTAATATGTATTTATACACTTTTGAAAGACTTCAATACACTTATCAAAATACTTCTACTTAACAAAAATGCTTACAATTACATTCTCGTTCAGTTTCATCAACAATTCTACTCGTATGCACCCGTATTCGTACTCGTACAATACACAGCTTTTAGATGTATGTACTATTGGTATATACACTCCAATGATCAGCTCTTAGCAGCCCATGTGAGTCACCTAACACATGTGGGAACCATCATTTGGCAACTAGCATGAAATATCTCATAAGATTACAAAAATATGAGTAATCATTCATGACTTATTTACATGAAAACAAAATTACATATCCTTTATATCTAATCCATACACCAACGACCAAAAACACCTACAAACACTTTCATTCTTCAATTTTCTTCATCTAATTGAACTCTCTCAAGTTCTATCTTCAAGTTCTAAGTGTTCTTCATAAATTCCAAAAGTTCTAGTTTCATAAAATCAAGAATACTTTCAAGTTTGCTAGCTCACTTCCAATCTTGTAAGGTGATCATCCAACCTCAAGAAATCTTTGTTTCTTACAGTAGGTTATCATTCTAATACAAGGTAATAATCATATTCAAACTTTGGTTCAATTTCTATAACTATAACAATCTTATTTCAAGTGATGATCTTACTTGAACTTGTTTTCGTGTCATGATTTTGCTTCAAGAACTTTGAGCCATCCAAGGATCCATTGAAGCTAGATCCATTTTTATCTTTTCCAGTAGGTTCATCCAAGGAACTTAAGGTAGTAATGATGTTCATAACATCATTCAATTCATACATATAAAGCTATCTTATTCGAAGGTTTAAACTTGTAATCACTAGAACATAGTTTAGTTAATTCTAAACTTGTTCGCAAACAAAAGTTAATCCTTCTAACTTGACTTTTAAAATCAACTAAACACATTTTGGAATCAACCTCAACCCTGTATAGCTAACTCCAACATTCACATATAGAGTGTCTATGGTTGTTCCGAAATATATATAGATGTGTCGACATGATAGGTCGAAACATTGTATACGTGTCTATGGTATCTCAAGATTACATAATATATAATACAAGTTGATTAAGTTATGGTTGGAATAGATTTGTTACCAATTTTCACGTAGCTAAAATGAGAAAAATTATCCAATCTTGTTTTACCCATAACTTCTTCATTTTAAATCCGTTTTGAGTGAATCAAATTGCTATGGTTTCATATTGAACTCTATTTTATGAATCTAAACAAAAAAAGTATAGGTTTCTAGTCGGAAAAATAAGTTACAAGTCGTTTTTGTAAAGGTAGTCATTTCAGTCGAAAGAACGACGTCTAGATGACCATTTTAGAAAACATACTTCCACTTTGAGTTTAACCATAATTTTTGGATATAGTTTCATGTTCATAATAAAAATCATTTTCTCAGAATAACAACTTTTAAATCAAAGTTTATCATAGTTTTTAATTAACTAACCCAAAACAGCCCGCGGTGTTACTAAGACGGCGTAAATCCGGTTTTACGGTGTTTTTCGTGTTTCCAGGTTTTAAATCATTAAGTTAGCATATCATATAGATATAGAACATGTGTTTAGTTGATTTTAAAAGTCAAGTTAGAAGGATTAACTTTTGTTTGCGAAATAGTTTAGAATTAACTAAACTATGTTCTAGTGATTACAAGTTTAAACCTTCGAATAAGATAGCTTTATATGTATGAATCGAATGATGTTATGAACATCATTACTACCTTAAGTTCCTTGGATGAACCTACTGGAAAAGAGAAAAATGGATCTAGCTTCAATGGATCCTTGGATGGCTCAAAGTTCTTGAAGCAAAATCATGACACGAAAACAAGTTCAAGTAAGATCATCACTTGAAATAAGATTGT
The DNA here is from genome assembly GCF_046630445.1 of Rutidosis leptorrhynchoides. Taxonomy (NCBI): domain Eukaryota; kingdom Viridiplantae; phylum Streptophyta; class Magnoliopsida; order Asterales; family Asteraceae; genus Rutidosis; species Rutidosis leptorrhynchoides. The sequence goes on along the minus strand of NC_092336.1, from coordinate 554,150,273 downwards.
TATAGTTATAGAAATTGAACCAAAGTTAATAATATTATCATGTGTATATTAATATTATCCCAGAACCGAGGTCAATAAGCTCAAGACAGAACTTAGAGGGTTACGAACCCAAGGATTTGATATTACCACGTACGAAAGACGATTCACAGAATTGTGCCTATTGTGTCCGGGAGCATTCGAAGATGAGGAAGAGAAGATCGACGCGTTTGTGAAAGGATTACCGGAAAGAATCCAAGAAGATATAAGTTCACACGAGCCCGCCTCCATACAACAGGCATGTAGAATGGCTCACAAACTAGTGAACCAGATTGAAGAAAGAATTAAAGAACAGACTACTGAAGAGGCCAATGTGAAGCAAGTCAAAAGAAAGTGGGAGGAAAACGGTGATAAGAATCACCAATACAACAACAACAGCAATTACAACAATAATCGCAACAATTATCCCAACAATCGCAACATCAATCGCAACTACAACAAACGGCCCAACAACAACAACAACAACAACAACAACAGCAACTACAACAATCATCCCAACAACAATAATAACCGCAACAACAACAACAATCAGAAGCAACTATGCCAAAGGTGTGAAAAGAATCACTCAGGGTTCTGCACCAAATTTTGCAACAAGTGTAAAAGAAATGGTCATAGCGCGGCGAAGTGTGAGGTCTACGGACCAGGGGTTAATAGAACGAAAGGAACAAATGGTGTCGGAACGAGTAATGGCGGAGCAAGTAGTGTCGGAGCAAGTTATGCCAATGTAGTTTGTTATAAATGTGAAAAACCAGGCCACATTATTAGAAATTGCCCGAACCAGGAGAACACAAATGGACAAGGCCGTGGAAGAGTTTTCAATATTAATGCGGTAGAGGCACAGGAAGACCCGGAGCTTGTTACGGGTACGTTTCTTATTGACAATAAATCTGCTTACGTTTTATTTGATTCGGGTGCGGATAGAAGCTATATGAGTAGAGATTTTTGTGCTAAATTAAGTTGTCCATTGACGCCTTTGGATAGTAAATTTTTACTCGAATTAGCAAATGGTAAATTAATTTCAGCAGATAATATATGTCGGAATCGAGAAATTAAACTGGTTAGCGAAACATTTAAGATTGATTTGATACCAGTAGAGTTAGGGAGTTTTGATGTGATAATCGGTATGGACTGGTTGAAAGAAGTGAAAGCGGAGATCGTTTGTTACAAAAATGCAATTCGCATTATACGAGAAAAAGGAAAACCCTTAATGGTGTACGGAGAAAAGGGCAACACGAAGCTACATCTTATTAGTAATTTGAAGGCACAAAAACTAATAAGAAAAGGTTGCTATGCTGTTTTAGCACACGTCGAGAAAGTACAAACTGAAGAAAAGAGCATCAATGATGTTCCCATTGCAAAAGAATTTCCCGATGTATTTCCGAAAGAATTACCGGGATTACCCCCACATCGATCCGTTGAATTTCAAATAGATCTTGTGCCAGGAGCTGCACCAATAGCTCGTGCTCCTTACAGACTCGCACCCAGCGAGATGAAAGAACTGCAAAGCCAATTACAAGAACTTTTAGAGCGTGGTTTCATTCGACCAAGCACATCACCGTGGGGAGCTCCTGTTTTGTTTGTCAAGAAGAAAGATGGTACATTCAGGTTGTGTATCGACTACCGAGAGTTGAACAAACTTACCATCAAGAACCGCTACCCACTACCGAGAATCGACGACTTATTTGATCAACTACAAGGCTCGTCTGTTTATTCAAAGATTGACTTACGTTCCGGGTATCATCAAATGCGGGTGAAAGAAGATGATATTCCAAAGACTGCTTTCAGAACACGTTACGGTCATTACGAGTTTATGGTCATGCCGTTTGGTTTAACTAATGCACCAGCTGTGTTCATGGACCTTATGAACCGAGTGTGTGGACCATACCTTGACAAGTTTGTCATTGTTTTCATTGATGACATACTTATTTACTCAAAGAATGACCAAGAACACGGTGAACATTTGAGAAAAGTGTTAGAAGTATTGAGGAAAGGAAGAATTGTACGCTAAGTTTTCAAAGTGTGCATTTTGGTTGGAAGAAGTTCAATTCCTCGGTCACATAGTGAACAAAGAAGGTATTAAGGTGGATCCGGCAAAGATAGAAACTGTTGAAAAGTGGGAAACCCCGAAAACTCCGAAACACATACGCCAGTTTTTAGGACTAGCTGGTTACTACAGAAGGTTCATCCAAGACTTTTCCAGAATAGCAAAACCCTTGACTGCATTAACGCATAAAGGGAAGAAATTTGAATGGAATGATGAACAAGAGAAAGCGTTTCAGTTATTGAAGAAAAAGCTAACTACGGCACCTATATTGTCATTGCCTGAAGGGAATGATGATTTTGTGATTTATTGTGACGCATCAAAGCAAGGTCTCGGTTGTGTATTAATGCAACGAACGAAGGTGATTGCTTATGCGTCTAGACAATTGAAGATTCACGAACAAAATTATACGACGCATGATTTGGAATTAGGCGCGGTTGTTTTTGCATTAAAGACTTGGAGGCACTACTTATATGGGGTCAAAAGTATTATATATACCGACCACAAAAGTCTTCAACACATATTTAATCAGAAACAACTGAATATGAGGCAGCGTAGGTGGATTGAATTATTGAATGATTACGATTTTGAGATTCGTTACCACCCGGGGAAGGCAAATGTGGTAGCCGATGCCTTGAGCAGGAAGGACAGAGAACCCATTCGAGTAAAATCTATGAATATAATGATTCATAATAACATTACTACTCAAATAAAGGAGGCGCAACAAGGAGTTTTAAAAGAGGGAAATTTAAAGGATGAAATACCCAAAGGATCGGAGAAGCATCTTAATATTTGGGAAGACGGAACCCGGTATAGGGCTGAAAGGATTTGGGTACCAAAATTTGGAGATATGAGAGAAATGGTACTTAGAGAAGCTCATAAAACCAGATACTCAATACATCCTGGAACGGGGAAGATGTACAAGGATCTCAAGAAACATTTTTGGTGGCCGGGTATGAAAACCGATGTTGCTAAATACGTAGGAGAATGTTTGACGTGTTCTAAGGTCAAAGCTGAGCATCAGAAACCATCAGGTCTACTTCAACAACCCGAAATCCCGGAATGGAAATGGGAAAACATTACCATGGATTTCATCACTAAATTGCCAAGGACTGCAAGTGGTTTTGATACTATTTGGGTAATAGTTGACCGTCTCACCAAATCAGCACACTTTTTGCCAATAAGAGAAGATGACAAGATGGAGAAGTTAGCACGACTGTATTTGAAGGAAGTCATCTCCAGACATGGAATACCAATCTCTATTATCTCTGATAGGGATGGCAGATTTATTTCAAGATTCTGGCAGACATTACAGCAAGCATTAGGAACTCGTCTAGACATGAGTACTGCCTATCATCCACAAACTGATGGGCAGAGCGAAAGGACGATACAAACGCTTGAAGACATGCTACGAGCATGTGTTATTGATTTCGGAAACAGTTGGGATCGACATCTACCGTTAGCAGAATTTTCCTACAACAACAGCTACCATTCAAGCATTGAGATGGCGCCGTTTGAAGCACTTTATGGTAGAAAGTGCAGGTCTCCGATTTGTTGGAGTGAAGTGGGGGATAGACAGATTACGGGTCCAGAGATTATACAAGAAACTACCGAGAAGATCATCCAAATTCAACAACGGTTGAAAACCGCCCAGAGTCGACAAAAGAGCTACGCTGACATTAAAAGAAAAGATATAGAATTTAAAATTGGAGAGATGGTCATGCTTAAAGTTGCACCTTGGAAAGGCGTTGTTCGATTTGGTAAACGAGGGAAATTAAATCCAAGGTATATTGGACCATTCAAGATTATTGATCGTGTCGGACCAGTAGCTTACCGACTAGAGTTACCTCAACAACTCGCGGCTGTACATAACACTTTCCACGTCTCGAATTTAAAGAAATGTTTTGCTAAAGAAGATCTCACTATTCCGTTAGATGAAATCCAAATCAACGAAAAACTTCAATTCATCGAAGAACCCGTCGAAATAATGGATCGTGAGGTTAAAAGACTTAAGCAAAACAAGATACCAATTGTTAAGGTTCGATGGAATGCTCGTAGAGGACCCGAGTTCACCTGGGAGCGTGAAGATCAGATGAAGAAGAAATACCCGCATCTATTTCCAGAAGATTCGTCAACACCTTCAACAGCTTAAAATTTCGGGACGAAATTTATTTAACGGGTAGGTACTGTAGTGACCCGAACTTTTCCATGTTTATATATATTAATTGAGATTGATATTTACATGATTAAATGTTTCCAACATGTTAAGCAATCAAACTTGTTAAGACTTGATTAATTGAAATATGTTTCATATAGACAATTGACCACCCAAGTTGACCGGTGATTCACGAACGTTAAAACTTGTAAAAACTATATGATGACATATATATGGATATATATATAGTTAACATGATACTATGATAAGTAAACATATCATTAAGTATATTAACAATGAACTACATATGTAAAAACAAGACTACTAACTTAATGATTTTTAAACGAGACATATATGTAACGATTATCGTTGTAAAGACATTTAATGTATATATATCATATTAAGAGATATTCATACATGATAATATCATGATAATATAATAATTTAAAATCTCATTTGATATTATAAACATTGGGTTAACAACATTTAACAAGATCGTTAACCTAAAGGTTTCAAAACAACACTTACATGTAACGACTAACGATGACTTAACGACTCAGTTAAAATGTATATACATGTAGTGTTTTAATATGTATTTATACACTTTTGAAAGACTTCAATACACTTATCAAAATACTTCTACTTAACAAAAATGCTTACAATTACATCCTCGTTCAGTTTCATCAACAATTCTACTCGTATGCACCCGTATTCGTACTCGTACAATACACAGCTTTTAGATGTATGTACTATTGGTATATACACTCCAATGATCAGCTCTTAGCAGCCCATGTGAGTCACCTAACACATGTGGGAACCATCATTTGGCAACTAGCATGAAATATCTCATAAAATTACAAAAATATGAGTAATCATTCATGACTTATTTACATGAAAACAAAATTACATATCCTTTATATCTAATCCATACACCAACGACCAAAAACACCTACAAACACTTTCATTCTTCAATTTTCTTCATCTAATTGATCTCTCTCAAGTTCTATCTTCAAGTTCTAAGTGTTCTTCATAAATTCCAAAAGTTATAGTTTCATAAAATCAAGAATACTTTCAAGTTTGCTAGCTCACTTCCAATCTTGTAAGGTGATCATCCAACCTCAAGAAATCTTTGTTTCTTACAGTAGGTTATCATTCTAATACAAGGTAATAATCATATTCAAACTTTGGTTCAATTTCTATAACTATAACAATCTTATTTCAAGTGATGATCTTACTTGAACTTGTTTTCGTGTCATGATTCTGCTTCAAGAACTTCGAGCCATCCAAGGATCCATTGAAGCTAGATCCATTTTTCTCTTTTCCAGTAGGTTTATCCAAGGAACTTAAGGCAGTAATGATGTTCATAACATCATTCAATTTATACATATAAAGCTATCTTATTCGAAGGTTTAAACTTGTATTCACTAGAACATAGTTTAGTTAATTCTAAACTTGTTCGCAAACAAAAGTTAATCCTTCTAACTTGACTTTTAAAATCAACTAAACACATGTTCTATATCTATATGATATGCTAACTTAATGATTTAAAACCTGGAAACACGAAAAACACCGTAAAACCGGATTTACGCCGTCGTAGTAACACCGCGGGCTGTTTTGGGTTAGTTAATTAAAAACTATGATAAACTTTGATTTTAAAGTTGTTATTCTGAGAAAATGATTTTTATTATGAACATGAAACTATATCCAAAAATTATGATTAAACTCAAAGTGGAAGTATGTTTTCTAAAATGGTCATCTAGACGTCGTTCTTTCGACTGAAATGACTACCTTTACAAAAATAACTTGTAACTTATTTTTCCGACTATAAACCTATACTTTTCTGTTTAGATTCATAAAATAGAGTTCAATATGAAACCATAGCAATTTGATTCACTCAAAACGGATTTAAAATGAAGAAGTTATGGGTAAAACAAGATTGGATAATTTTTCTCATTTTAGCTACGTGAAAATTGGTAACAAATCTATTCCAACCATAACTTAATCAACTTGTATTGTATATTATGTAATCTTGAGATACCATAGACACGTATACAATGTTTCGACCTATCATGTCGACACATCTATATATATTTCGGAACAACCATAGACACTCTATATGTGAATGTTGGAGTTAGCTATACAGGGTTGAGGTTGATTCCAAAAGATATATAGTTTGAGTTGTGATCAATACTGAGATACGTATACACTGGGTCGTGGATTGATTCAAGATAATATTTATCGATTTATTTCTGCACATCTAACTGTGGACAACTAGTTGTAGGTTACTAACGAGGACAGCTGACTTAATAAACTTAAAAAATCAAAATATATTAAAAGTGTTGTAAATATATTTTGAACATACTTTGATATATATGTATATATTGTTATAGGTTCGTGAATTAACCAGTGGCCAAGTCTTACTTCCCGACGAAGTAAAAATCTGTTAAAGTGAGTTATAGTCCCACTTTTAAAATCTAATATTTTTGGGATGAGAATACATGCAGGTTTTATAAATGATTTACAAAATAGACACAAGTACGTGAAACTACATTCTATGGTTGAATTATCGAAATCGAATATGCCCCTTTTTATTAAAGTCTGGTAATCTAAGAATTAGGGAACAGACACCCTAATTGACGCGAATCCTAAAGATAGATCTATTGGGCCTAACAAACCCCATCCAAAGTACCGGATGCTTTAGTACTTCGAAATTTATATCATATCCGAAGGGTGTCCCGGAATGATGGGGATATTCTTATATATGCATCTTGTTATTGTCGGTTACCAGGTGTTCACCATATGAATGATTTTTATCTCTATGTATGGGATGTGTATTGAAATATGAACTCTTGTGGTCTATTATTATGATTTGATATATATAGGTTAAACCTATAACTCACCAACATTTTTGTTGACGTTTTAAGCATGTTTATTCTCAGGTGATTATTAAGAGCTTCCGCTGTCGCATACTTAAATAAGGACAAGATTTGGAGTCCATGCTTGTATGATATTGTGTAAAAACTGCATTCAAGAAACTTATTTTGTTGTAACATATTTGTATTGTAAACCATTATGTAATGGTCGTGTGTAAACAGGATATATTAGATTATCATTATTTGATAATCTACGTAAAGCTTTTTAAACCTTTATTGATGAAATAAAGGTTATGGTTTGTTTAAAAATGAATGCAGTCTTTGAAAAACGTCTCATATAGAGGTCAAAACCTCGCAACGAAATCAATTAATATGGAACGTTTTTAATCAATAAGAACGGGAGTGTCAACCAAAAGGTTGGTGAGTTCATAAGTTTATTATAAAACAATAAAATTCATCATTTTGATAGACCACGAGATTTAAATCCTGCATGGTACAAATGGGCCCGAATCCTATACCCACCTGTAATGTACATGCGATATCTTATAAAAAAAACAGTACACCTTTCTCGTGTACGAAATCATCTTTCATAAATCTTAGTAACCGTACACATATCTCGTGCACAAAAATAACATACACATAACCTGTGTATAAAATCATTCTCTCGATATATAACATTCATATCAATTAGTGGCAATTATCATATCCACATAATTCAATGGTGGCAATTATCATGTCCACATAATTCAACGGTGGCAATTATCATGTCCACATAATTCAATAATAATTCGCAGAACTTCTGTCTGCATAATAATTCATTCGAGGAATGTTTTGCTTGTGTCTATCTCGTCAAACATTTATAAAACATTTCATGTATTCGCAGTTCAAAAAATCTATTTCAAAAGCATTTAATAAAACAGTTGTAAAAAACAGCGCATGTATTCTCAGTCCCAAAAATATAAAGAGTAAAAGGGAGCAAATGAAACTCACGCATATAAATATTGCAAAAACAGTTATTTAAACATTGCATGTATTCTCAGCCCAAAAATGTAATGAGTAAAGAGGGATCAAATGAAACTCACCTAATGTATTTTGTAGTAAAAATACATAGAACGACATTGAACAAGTATAGGGTTGGCCTCGGATTCACGAACCTATATCATTTGTATATATATTAAAATGTATAATCGTATTCGAACAAGTTTATATATCATATCTTAATTTATATATTATATATTTAATTTGTGTATATATTAAAAATAATTTAATATATATATAGTTATATTAATATATCCATATTTATTTATATACATTATTGTTTAGTGTTATATTTAAAATTAATAGTCTGTTATATGTACGTATTTAAATGAATAATCTTAGTAAGTTTGATTTATATAGTTATATGAAATATTAATATAATTATAGTATATGTAATAAGTATCTTTTATGTACAAAATATGTATCTGTTTAAAAATGATGCTTTTGATATTAATAATTTACTAAGAATAATAATAATACTTAATAATAAGTTTATTAAAAATGATAATTTTAATAATAATAATGATATTGTTAATAATGATACTTTTATCTGATTATAAGATTAATAATACTAATAGTTACAAAAGTGACATTAATATTAATATCAATCATAATCCTATTAATAATAATACTAAAATGACAAAATTGATAATAATCTTACTTATAACAATATTAATGATAATTAATGTTTCTAATACTTATAAATATAATTATAATAATTGTAATAATAATAATTGTAATACTAATAATATCAATAATAATAATAATAATATTAACAATAGTCTTAATTATAATTATGATACTTATACTAATGTTAACGGAATTGATAATACTCTTAATTTGATTAAACTAATGATATTTATAAATATTAGGAGTAATAACAATTATCATTATCATAATAATAATAACGATGATAATAATAACAATATTAATTATGTTAATGTTAATAATACTTATGACATTAATATTAGTGAAAATAACACAATAATATTAACATAATTAATAATAATAACAACAATAATAAAAGTAATATTATCAATAATAAAAAAATAAAAAAATAAAGAAAATAAAAACTACCTCAAATAAGCTTTCCTAAAAAAAAAAATGCACCACACCGGGCTCGAACCCGAGACCTCTAGCTCACCCACCACACCCCCAAACCAACTTAGCTGATCGACATTTCTGATTCATACTACAGACTTAAACCTTTAACCCGAACTGTTCTATCCCACTGCCTTTGTTTCAGCCCAACCGAAACAAATAACTTCGGCCCAAACATTTAAATATCTTCGAAGCCTAATACACCATTTAATAAGCCAAAAAAAAATATGTTTGTGGGCTGTTTGATCCTCTTAGTGAAGCTCGTCCAAAAAAATAAAAATAGCAGATAGTTAACACCACTTTATCTATATTCATCGTGGCTTACATCATCATGGTATCATTTTTATAAAACATAACATCATCATCACAGCTTCATTATCATACATGTATCCTACATCATCTTCATCATTAAAAATGAAACAGGAAAGGATAATCGTGCTGTAGCAGTAGCTGCAAATTAGGTGATTTTGGTGGAGGTGATGATGGTGGTGAATGTCGGCTGAACAGTAACGGAACAATTGAGTTAAGGGTGGCAGATGTGGTGATGTTTTAGATGGTTCCGTGGTGGTTGCTTTACGGTGATGGTGGTCTTAGGTGGTTGCCGGTGTCTAGTGGTGGCTGAAGAAGATGATTGAAGAAAGATAACAAATGGGTCTCAATTTGATGAGGGTATCGATGAAGGTGGTGATATGGAGTGGTGGTTAGAGCATGGTTGTTCCGGTGATGGGTGATGAGAGATGACGGTTTACATGATGAATCTTAAACGGAACCATTTATGGTGGTGGCGTTTTGAATGTGTTCGAGGGTGGTTGGGTTTTATGGTGACCGAAAAGTAGCCGTGGAGGTGGTTGAGTAGTAGGTGGTTTGGTGAAGTCCGATGGTTTCATGGCCGTGTTGGAGGTTGACGATGATGGTTTGTAGTTGAAGTTGAGTAGTAGCAAGAATGTTGTAAATGGTTTGTTTGGTTAACGAAATCAGGATGCAAAAAGGGAGGTGGTTTAGTGATGATATGATATTCCATCATTCATATGTATGTATATTATTTTGATAAAGTGATAAATAGAAACTAGAAATAAGAAAGCAAATTGGCGTGTGTAATTCAACAAGAAAGTTAGGTGCAATTTCATTCCTTGTATCCTTTTCTTGTGGGTACCAACTAAACAAAAAGAAGAAGACAAAAAAAAGAAAAAGAAAAAGAAGAACCCGTGTTCAAATGTTGGCGTTATTCGATTGATATCATATCTCAATTTTCTAACAAAATATATATATATATATATATATATATATATATATATATATATATATATATATATATTAATAGTGGGTTTAATTTAGAGGTGGTGGAAGTGGGTCTTGGTTGTTGGGAAGAAAACAGAAAGTTAGATGGTAGGAAAGGTAATGTGTTTGTTTCAATTACGTAACTTAAATATATATACATATAGATATAGATAGATGATATAAGATAGCAATAAAGTAATTGATATTATAATAATAACTTCTACTAGAAAGTAGATGTATATATGTATATGAGAATAGACAGATGGAAATAAAGATAGAAAGAGACATTAACTATAATTCAATCATACATAGTAATCTTACATGTCTAATTGATTCCCGGGTGTAATTTAATCAATTTGAGAACATAACGTAAAGTAATAATAATAATTAATTGTTAAATCAAAAGAAGAAAACGTGTTCTTAATTCTTTAGCAGCCATAATAGTTGTTATTTAGTACTGACAGTTTTCACGGAGTACTATATATACGATACAAACGGTTATGTTACGTTCCATATTAATTGATTTCGTTGCGAGGTTTTGACCTCTATATGAGACGTTTTTCAAAGTTAGAGTTGGTATCAGAGCGGTGGTCTTAGTGAACCAGGTCTTGCATTAGTGTGTCTGACTGATAGTTGTTTAGATGCATTAGTGGGTCTGGACTTCGACTGTGTCTGCATGTCAAAAGTTTTGCTTATCATTTCGTGTCGAAAATTTATTTGCTTATCATCCTTAAAGTCTAGACACGTCTTACTGCCTCTATTGTATAGACAGTGTATAGATAAATTCATATCTTAGCGTATCTGCTACTTCATATCTTAGCATATCTGTTACTGTAACTTTGCCTGTTGTATTCCGTAGATTCCTCCGTAACTTATGGGATTTTAGTATTATATATGCATATGTAAATTATGTACTGCAGGGTACTAATCTATATCTTTTAATCTATTTCTTATCGAAAATTCTTCATCTGATCGTACAGGATGAATCCCTAAACCAGTTCGAGTCCCTCAGATTCCGATAGCTATTCCGATAGTTATTCCGACAACTATTCTGACATGGATGTTCACCTAAGCTCCAGAAGAAGCGTCACCAGAATGAATCAGCCAATCAACCATCCCCAATTCATCTGATGAGTTCGTAGTCGACTTAATCATTGAAGATGAGAATAAGTTGATCCTTTCCACCAACCGAATTCACCTCTTGACAATGAACCTGAAGCGTTTACCGGCGAACCTGTTCGAGACACCATTTTCAGTCTCATTTCCAGGGTAACTCGACAAGATTATATTCTATCCACAATTCTGAACCTTATTCATCCGCTCGTTCCGACCGACAATCATCCTGGAGTAATAAGTCAATGAACTTCGCGATTAAAAAAAAACAATTTGGAGAATATGGTGCAAAAAGTACCAGCTTCAGCAACATCACCTGCATCAACAGTACAACCAACAACATAAGTTTCAACATTACATGCTCAACACCTCATTCTGTACCTCGAGTACAATCATCGTTCTACGAATCATTCTACATCATTTATCTTCGTTCGACATGGCAATTATATAATCTTTAATGTTTTAGAGATTATATATTCTTATTCTAACGGTAAATCAAATAAGTCTAATATCATATTGACTTATTAAATCCATGATTACATCTGAGGAAAATATATATGCAAGTATATTTTCATAAAGATTGGAATTAAAAATTCTTTTGTACAAACTTTTAACGGTGAAAATATTTTAACGGGTAGGTAATACCCGAAGAATATTTAGATTTCACATTAATAAATTACATTGTACGTTCTTCGAATCTGATCCAACAGTCATTTACTATACTACTTACATCCACCGTTATACGTATCCGCTCACCGCATAATAACTATTTTCATTCAAATTCAATTTCATATTTGGATTTGGCCTATCAGAATCCAACAAGTGGCATAATGAAGAAATAATAGACACAATAAAAATTGATTAGAAACAGACTAATTAACAATATTAAATTTTATTAAGAAACCACGCTAACAAGATCCTAGCTAACTGTTCCTAGCTAACTGGTTACATTTTATTTATCACAATTTAATTATCGCAATTTACATTCTTGCAATTTTATTTATCGTCATTTAATTTTTGTTATTTATTTTACGCACTTTATTTATCGTTATTCTGTTATTTACGCATTTTAAATATCGGGACACGTATATAATGTTTTGACATATCATATCGACCCATATATATATATATATATATATATATATATATATATATATATATATATATATATATATATATATATATATATATATATATATATATATATATATATATATATATATATATATATAGTTTGAGTTGTGATCGAGTCTGAGACGTATACGGGTCACGATACGTATTAATTAATTCGAATATTATATATTAAACTATATATGAATTACTGGACTGTTACTGTGGACTATCCACTGTGGACTACCAACACTGGACAATTAAAATGAATTAAAATATTGATTATAACATATGAAACTAAACAAGTCTTCAAGTTTGCCACTTGATTTCATTTTAAACCTCATTTGTATCTTGACGATTATAATCTGCGTTCAAACATTTCAAGATTCTTGAAAACACCTCAATCGAGAGGATGAACCAACCGCACTTCATCTACGGAAGAAAAGATTGATGCATGTAGTTATGCGCCTGAAAAACTCTCAGAAACTGAGTAAACGTTTAACACGTATCTGTGCTAGCTCCTTTGGCGTTGTTATTACCGAAAATAACTTTGCAATCTCTTTCCAAATTAGCCAATTTTGTCACAGCTCCAACAAGTCAACTTCAATTTTTCGTTTGAAACAACCTTATTATAACCTTGATATATATGTGTGCTCTTTTATTGTTACCGGGGAACTTTTTATATTTCATCATATTACCAGTAGACGTACCGGCAACCTCATTGCTCCTTGACTTAAATCTCTTCGACAAAACACTATATTTATCTATTGAAGTCTTATCATGAACTCATCAGCATCTTGTAACGAGAATTGCCATATCAATTACCGGGAATCAGCAAATCTGAATTGTGAGTCTCGCAACGTTTCCACATCAACAGTTATATGTATCCATATAACATTTATCTCTTAGAACTATGATCTTTCATTCTGAAATTCTGAAAAGCACCCAGTCTGCGAATTAATGCTCTGAATTTTGAAAAGTTGAATGAAGCAACAAAAACTGTAAATGACCTCAACAGCCAAAAGTTGATGATAAAGAATTGTATGTTGGCAAAGCTCAGAAAAAGTTTAAAACTGAAAAACTGATTGAGCAAACTACGAAGGAGTCTCTGAACAAATCACAAGGACTAAACTTGTACATTAAGAATCCTGATGATTCTGTTTCTGATGAAATATTTAGCGAATATCTTGCTCCTTAAATGCTCTAAATCATCGTGAATGAATTTTTTTCATCACAATTTGATTCTAAAATTCTATAATATCATCGAATCTTTCATTATAAATATCCTCGATATTTCTGAAAATATTTTCATAACTATTCTTATCTGAAATCATTTATCTCTTCGCGTTGTCAGTGTTACATCATATAAGAAACTGTTTAGTTTCTATATTCTGTAAACTTTCTAGTTTAAACTATGAATATTTTTGAAGTAGTGTTGGGAACTGATGCATGAGTTAGTATAATATAATGACACTTGATCAACGTGATTATATTACAGTAAGTCATGCTGAGTTTCTAATGGAACGTGATGATTCACAGATCAAAACGTCATCATGTGCCATGTTACACGACTCTTACATTCTATCTAACCTCTAAACATATCAAGAACATATTATCTTGATAGTTCTATCTTTTTCCTTGAATTCCGAAAATCCACCATGACTATGTCAAAAGTTAAGACGAAACTTTTTACTCTTTTGTGATAGCTTCACTCGTACGCTTCGCATGATCGAATAGTTTTATCTATATTAATCAATAATGATAAAACTCTATTTATCAACTCATATTCGTCATGAAAACATTTTTATTGTTAGCCATGACGACCTCACTCAAATTTCGGGACGAAATTTCTTTAACAGGTAGGTACTGTAGTGACCCGGAAAATTTCGACTAATTTTGAACCAAACTCTCGATACGATTTAATATCTTTGACACGATAAGCAAAGTCTGTTAGGTTGTGTCTCAAAAATTTTGAACTTTTCATATATTTATTTGACCTTCGACTGCTCTCGACGATTCACGAATAATTAATTGTAAATAGATATGTGTGTATGTATATATAAATAATAATTCGAAATAAAATTTGATGTATTATATGTTGTTGTTATTAAAAATTAATAAGATAAAAATAGGATATTATAATGATTATTATTTAAAATATATCTATATATATAAATAAAGTATATTAAAAATGATTGTAATACTCGTTAGACGCTTCGATTATTAATTAGAGAAACTTAAATCAAACTTATGTGATTTAAAATAAACGGTAATCCGAAAATGAGTTCTATAAATTTTAGGCTTACTAAAAATGTATTTAGGATCTAGTTATTTAATTTTAACACTTTTTATATTTCACCCATAAATGAGAGGGACAGTTGATGTAATTTTTATTTAATAAATTAAGGATCGAATTTTATACCATAATGACCAAAATAAATAAAACTATTTAATTTAAAATTTTGAGATTTTTCCGAAGACTTTTATCCGTCACTAATTATCAATGGGACACGATATATTATCCATATTAAAATCGTTTTAAGTAACAATCGAGTTAATAATGAAAATGTAAATTTAAATATGCAAGTTAATATGTATCATATGAATTATTTACTTATACTACATCATGATCAATAAATAAATAATAATTGATGAGATAAAATAGATATGTGGTATCTATATGACTTAGTGATCAAAATTAAATAAATACTAAAAATATTGAGATTTTTAAATAGATGTGAAGTTACTAATTGAAAAGGGTCAAGCCCATGTTGTCAAGACGTAAGTTTTTTGGTTTCATATTATCGTGATTTCGTGATTTTCGCAATTGAACGCGTCATTATTATATACTATCTATAGTCATTATATAAATATCCCATCTATTCTATCACCATAATATTATATTGTCAAAGATAAAACTTTAAAATAATCACAATAATAAAGCTAGAAGAAAAGGCCAATGAATCCAGCTATAATCCATAACCAACCTAATCACATCCCCTTTTTATTCCGGACCCATCTATAGTTAATACATGACTTTTTGCTCGGCATATTTGTGTACCTCTAATTCATCTTTTATACTATTTTTTTTATATAAAGTGCATATATAAATATAAGGTATATGTACACCAACAACAAATATAGCCAACAATCTAATGAACTAAGAATCCATTCAATCAAAGAAATCAGAGAGAGTCCAGGAGACGACGAGATGCCTACGAGAACACTTAACCCTTACACGTTGGCCTTCGGTTCCATGCGAGTTCGTTTTGAAGGTTGTACGTTTGAGAAACAAAATGATCAGTCATGAAGTTAATATTAATTATTTTGTTTTAAACCTCTAACACCTCCGGCCACCAACTCCGACGAACCACCATCTTAAACCCATGAAGAACCACCATTAACGCCACCCTTTACAACCACCATGGTGTCACCATCTCTTTTCTTTGTTTCTGTTTCTTGTGCGCCAACATCACTACCTTCTTTATATTTTTTTTCCAATCGATCACAACCATGAACAAACCATTACCTTATTATTTTCTTCTTCCATTGTGAGCTATCATGTTCATCCTCACCACCGAGAACCCAGAACCCACAATTACGTTACACCACCTTCAACAACAAAAAAAGTTTCGGTTAGGTGTCACGTAAGCTGTGACGTAGTAGGTCACCTCCAAGTATTCATGGATTGACTCGGTCGACTTCAAGTCTAAGGGTTAACCGGCTTCCTATTCAACTAGGGTAAGTCTACTTTTTGAAACATTTAAATTTCGTATCTTGAATAAAAGAGACTAGCTAGCCTAATAAAGTTATCGAGCAAAATACATTAATGAATAATTATAATGCAAATTGTAGAATATATTAATCATCAAATTAAATGTAGATCTTAATACCAAAAGGTATACATCTTAAATGTACGTAAAAAAAATTCATCATGTTTAGGTTTGAGTTTTGTCATACTATCATCGACTAATTTTAAACTTAAGAATGTTTCAAACGAGAGCGTTTAGAGACTAGATTTGTCATTGAGATAAATAAAAGTGTTGTATGATAATGATCATTTAAAACTTAACATGTACGAATATAATGAAGGAAATGAAACCATGATTTTATGTAAATAATAAAAATGAAGGAGACGATGAATAGTTCTGGGTTTAGTTTTTGAAGAAGATGGAAACTGAAAATATGTTAAAAGAATTTAAAATCCTAAATGAATCAGAAAGTAAGCAATGGTTCAATGGTTAGGGTGTTATCAGGTTAATAAGAGGTCCTGAGTTCGAATCTAGGCCACTGCAAAAAAATTTTTCTAAATAACAAAAGAAGCTGTTGGGTTTATTAATAAATTGAACTAGTCCATCTAGAGCGGGCTTCTTGATCAAGTGGGTTAATTAAAATGGTGATGGATCGAATTAGTATTGGGCCAATTAGATTTGAAGATGGACTTGATATTTAGGCCTGTTATAAATAGAATTGGATTAGGGATAAATAGATTTAAGGAAGTAATTAAATCAGAAAATCGAAATAGCTTACATGGTTAGGGGTGATTGTGGTTAAACGAGAGGTCGTGGGTTCGAACCCCGGTTGTGACATAATTTTTTTAGAAATAGAAGAAGAAAGGGAAAACAGGAAGAAAAGGGGGTTATATAAATATAAGAATCATATTAATTAGAAAATAAAACAGACAGAGCTTTGGTTAAGGATGTTATCGGGTTAGCGGGATGTCGCGGGTTTAAGCCTGGACTTGGGTATTTTTTTTTTTTGGACTACTTCTTTGAGGTAGTTTACTTATTATTATTATTATTATTATTATTATTATTATTATTATTATTATTATTATTATTATTATTATTATTATTATTATTATTATTATTATTATTATTATTATTATTATCATCATCATCATCATCATCATCATCATTTTTATGTAAGTAGTATTATTATTGAAACTAATTAATTTTTTTTATATATAAATTATCATTTTTATTATTAGAACTATCATTATTATTATTATTATTAGAATTATCATTATTTTTATCATTATTATTTTTATTATCATTTT
Organism: Rutidosis leptorrhynchoides; assembly: GCF_046630445.1. Classification (NCBI taxonomy): domain Eukaryota; kingdom Viridiplantae; phylum Streptophyta; class Magnoliopsida; order Asterales; family Asteraceae; genus Rutidosis; species Rutidosis leptorrhynchoides. Next base: position 554,132,469 of record NC_092336.1, on the reverse strand, counting down.
TATTATTTCTAACACTAATATTATTATTATTTTTATCATTATTATTATTAGTATTATTAATATATCAAATAAAGATTTTTTATATAAAAATATATTATTTACATAAAACATAACTATATTAATATGTTTGTAATAAATATTAATTATCTATTTAATGTATAAAAAAATATAGTTAATTTAGTTATTAATGAAACGAACAAGTTACTAAAATAACAAATAATAATAATACCTAGATTTGTTCAATTACAATTATATGTGTTAATATATATATATATATAATTGATATAGGTTCGTGAATCCGAGGTCAACCCTGCATTGTTCAGTTTCGTCGTATGAATATTTTTACTACAAAATATTGTAGAGTGAGTTTCATTTGATCCCTTTTTCTCTTTACATTTTTGGGACTGAGAATACATGCGCTGTTTTTTACAACTGCTTTATTAAATGCTTTTGAAATATATTTTGAACTGCGAATACATGAAATGCTTTTATAAATGTTTGACGAGATAGACACAAGCAAAACATTCCTCGAATGAATTATTATGTAGACAGAAGTTCTGCGGATTATTATTGAATTATGTGGACATGATAATTGCCACCATTGAATTATGTGGACATGATAATTGCCACCATTGAATTATGTGGACATGATAATTGCCACCAGTTGATGTGAATGTTATATATCGAGAGAATGATTTTATACACAGGTTATGTGTATGTTATTTTTGTGCACAAGATATGTGTACGGTTACTATGATTTAGGAAAATGGTTTCATACACGAGAAAGATGTACTGTATTTAAAAGATATAGCATGTACATTACAGGTGGGTATAGGATTCGGGCCCATTTGTACCATGCAGCATTTAAATCTTGTGGTCTATCAAAATGATGAATTTTATTTTTTATGATAAACTTATGAACTCACCAACCTTTTGGTTGACACTTGAAAGCATGTTTATTCTCAGGTATGAAAGAAATCTTTCGCTGTGCATTTGCTCATATTAGAGATATTAATTGGAGTCATTCATGACATATTTCAAAAGACGTTGCATTCGAGTCATCGAGTTCATCAAGATTATTATTAAGTCAACTATAGTTGGATGTATTATGAAATGGTATGCATGTCGTCAACTTTCGATGTAAATGAAAGTTTGTCTTTTAAAAACGAATGTAATGTTTGTAAAATGTATCATATAGAGGTCAAGTACCTCGCGATGTAACCAAATGTAATGTATTCGTCCAGATGGATTAGGACGGGTCGAGGTTGATTCCAAAATATATATAGTTTGAGTTGTGATCAATACTGAGATACGTATACACTGGGTCGTGGATTGATTCAAGATAATATTTATCGATTTATTTCTGTACATCTAACTGTGGACAACTAGTTGTAGGTTACTAACGAGGACAGCTGACTTAATAAACTTAAAACATCAAAATATATTAAAAGTGTTGTAAATATATTTTGAACATACTTTGATATATATGTATATATTGTTATAGGTTCGTGAATCAACCAGTGGCCAAGTCTTACTTCCCGACGAAGTAAAAATCTGTGAAAGTGAGTTATAGTCCCACTTTTAAAATCTAATATTTTTGGGATGAGAATACATGCAGGTTTTATAAATGATTTACAAAATAGACACAAGTACGTGAAACTACATTCTATGGTTGAATTATCGAAATCGAATATGCCCCTTTTTATTAAGTCTGGTAATCTAAGAATTAGGGAACAGACACCCTAATTGACGCGAATCCTAAAGATAGATCTATTGGGCCTAACAAACCCCATCCAAAGTACCGGATGCTTTAGTACTTCGAAATTTATATCATATCCGAAGGGTGTCCCGGAATGATGGGGATATTCTTATATATGCATCTTGTTATTGTCGGTTACCAGGTGTTCACCATATGAATGATTTTTATCTCTATGTATGGGATGTGTATTGAAATATGAAATCTTGTGGTCTATTGTTACGATTTGATATATATAGGTTAAACCTATAACTCACCAACATTTTTGTTGACGTTTTAAGCATGTTTATTCTCAGGTGATTATTAAGAGCTTCCGCTGTCACATACTTAAATAAGGACAAGATTTGGAGTCCATGCTTGTATGATATTGTGTAAAAACTGCATTCAAGAAACTTATTTTGTTGTAACATATTTGTATTGTAAACCATTATGTAATGGTCGTGTGTAAACAGGATATTTTAGATTATCATTATTTGATAATCTACGTAAAGCGTTTTAAACCTTTATTGATGAAATAAAGGTTATGGTTTGTTTAAAAATGAATGCAGTCTTTGAAAAACGTCTCATATAGAGGTCAAAACCTCGCAACGAAATCAAGTAATATGGAACGTTTTTAATCAATAAGAACGGGACATTTCAATGTCCCGTTCTTATTGATTAAAAACGTTCCATATTACTTGATTTCGTTGCGAGGTTTTGACCTCTATATGAGACGTTTTTCAAAGACTGCATTCATTTTTAAACAAACCATAACCTTTATTTCATCAATAAAGGTTTAAAACGCTTTACGTAGATTATCAAATAATGATAATCTAAAATATCCTGTTTACACACGACCATTACATAATGGTTTACAATACAAATATGTTACAACAAAATAAGTTTCTTGAATGCAGTTTTTACACAATATCATACAAGCATGGACTCCAAATCTTGTCCTTATTTAAGTATGTGACAGCGGAAGCTCTTAATAATCACCTGAGAATAAACATGCTTAAAACGTCAACAAAAATGTTGGTGAGTTATAGGTTTAACCTATATATATCAAATCGTAACAATAGACCACAAGATTTCATATTTCAATACACATCCCATACATAGAGATAAAAATCATTCATATGGTGAACACCTGGTAACCGACAATAACAAGATGCATATATAAGAATATCCCCATCATTCCGGGACACCCTTCGGATATGATATAAATTTCGAAGTACTAAAGCATCCGGTACTTTGGATGGGGTTTGTTAGGCCCAATAGATCTATCTTTAGGATTCGCGTCAATTAGGGTGTCTGTTCCCTAATTCTTAGATTACCAGACTTAATAAAAAGGGGCATATTCGATTTCGATAATTCAACCATAGAATGTAGTTTCACGTACTTGTGTCTATTTTGTAAATCATTTATAAAACCTGCATGTATTCTCATCCCAAAAATATTAGATTTTAAAAGTGGGACTATAACTCACTTTCACAGATTTTTACTTCGTCGGGAAGTAAGACTTGGCCACTGGTTGATTCACGAACCTATAACAATATATACATATATATCAAAGTATGTTCAAAATATATTTACAACACTTTTAATATATTTTGATGTTTTAAGTTTATTAAGTCAGCTGTCCTCGTTAGTAACCTACAACTAGTTGTCCACAGTTAGATGTACAGAAATAAATCGATAAATATTATCTTGAATCAATCCACGACCCAGTGTATACGTATCTCAGTATTGATCACAACTCAAACTATATATATTTTGGAATCAACCTCAACCCTGTATAGCTAACTCCAACATTCACATATAGAGTGTCTATGGTTGTTCCGAAATATATATAGATGTGTCGACATGATAGGTCGAAACATTGTATACGTGTCTATGGTATCTCAAGATTACATAATATACAACACAAGTTGATTAAGTTATGGTTGGAATAGATTTGTTACCAATTTTCACGTAGCTAAAATGAGAAAAATTATCCAATCTTGTTTTACCCATAACTTCTTCATTTTAAATCCGTTTTGAGTGAATCAAATTGATATGGTTTCATATTGAACTCTATTTTATGAATCTAAACAGAAAAGTATAGGTTTGTAGTCGGAAAAATAAGTTACAAGTCATTTTTGTAAAGGTAGTCATTTCAGTCGAAAGAACGACGTCTAGATGACCATTTTAGAAAACATACTTCCACTTTGAGTTTAATCATAATTTTTGGATATAGTTTCATGTTCATAATAAAAATCATTTTCTCAGAATAACAACTTTAAAATCAAAGTTTATCATAGTTTTTAATTAACTAACCCAAAACAGCCCGCGGTGTTACTACGACGGCGTAAATCCGGTTTTATGGTGTTTTTCGTGTTTCCAGGTTTTAAATCATTAAGTTAGCATATCATATAGATATAGAACATGTGTTTAGTTGATTTTAAAAGTCAAGTTAGAAGGATTAACTTTTGTTTGCGAACAAGTTTAGAATTAACTAAACTATGTTCTAGTGATTACAAGTTTAAACCTTCGAATAAGATAGCTTTATATGTATGAATTAAATGATGTTATGAACATCATTACTACCTTAAGTTCCTTGGATGAACCTACTGGAAAAGATAAAAATGGATCTAGCTTCAATGGATCCTTGGATGGCTCAAAGTTCTTGAAGCAAAATCATGACACGAAAACAAGTTCAAGTAAGATCATCACTTGAAATAAGATTGTTATAGTTATAGAAATTGAACCAAAGTTTGAATATGATTATTACCTTGTATTAGAATGATAACCTACTGTAAGAAACAAAGATTTCTTGAGGTTGGATGATCACCTTACAAGATTGGAAGTGAGCTAGCAAACTTGAAAGTATTCTTGATTTTATGAAACTAGAACTTTTGGAATTTATGAAGAACACTTAGAACTTGAAGATAGAACTTGAGAGAGTTCAATTAGATGAAGAAAATTGAAGAATGAAAGTGTTTGTAGGTGTTTTTGGTCGTTGGTGTATGGATTAGATATAAAGGATATGTAATTTTGTTTTCATGTAAATAAGTCATGAATGATTACTCATATTTTTGTAATCTTATGAGATATTTCATGCTAGTTGCCAAATGATGGTTCCCACATGTGTTAGGTGACTCACATGGGCTGCTAAGAGCTGATCATTGGAGTGTATATACCAATAGTACATACATCTAAAAGCTGTGTATTGTACGAGTACGAATACGGGTGCATACGAGTAGAATTGTTGATGAAACTGAACGAGAATGTAATTGTAAGCATTTTTGTTAAGTAGAAGTATTTTGATAAGTGTATTGAAGTCTTTCAAAAGTGTATAAATACATATTAAAACACTACATGTATATACATTTTAACTGAGTCGTTAAGTCATCGTTAGTCGTTACATGTAAGTGTTGTTTTGAAACCTTTAGGTTAACGATCTTGTTAAATGTTGTTAACCCAATGTTTATAATAACAAAAGAGATTTTAAATTATTATATTATTATGATATTATGATGTACGAATATCTCTTAATATGATATATATACATTAAATGTCGTTACAACGATAAACGTTACATATATGTCTCGTTTCAAAATCATTAAGTTAGTAGTCTTGTTTTTACATATGTAGTTCATTATTAATATAATTAATGATATGTTTACTTATCATAATATCATGTTAACTATATATATAACCATATATATGTCATCATATAGTTTTTTACAAGTTTTAACGTTCGTGAATCACCGGTCAACTTGGGTGGTCAATTGTCTATATGAAACCTATTTCAATTAATCAAGTCTTAACAAGTTTGATTGCTTAACATGTTGGAAACATTTAATCATGTAAATATCAATCTCAATTAATATATATAAACATGGAAAAGTTCGGGTCACTACAGTACCTACCCGTTAAATAAATTTCGTCCCGAAATTTTAAGCTGTTGAAGGTGTTGACGAATCTTCTGGAAATAGATGCGGGTATTTCTTCTTCATCTGATCTTCACGCTCCCAGGTGAACTCAGGTCCTCTACGAGCATTCCATCGAACTTTAACAATTGGTATCTTGTTTTGCTTAAGTCTTTTAACCTCACGATCCATTATTTCGACGGGTTCTTCGATGAATTGAAGTTTTTCGTTGATTTGGATTTCATCTAACGGAATAGTGAGATCTTCTTTAGAAAAACATTTCTTTAAATTCGAGACGTGGAAAGTGTTATGTACAGCCGCGAGTTGTTGAGGTAACTCTAGTCGGTAAGCTACTGGTCCGATACGATCAATAATCTTGAATGGTCCAATATACCTTGGATTTAATTTCCCTCGTTTACCAAATCGAACAACGCCTTTCCAAGGTGCAACTTTAAGCATGACCATCTCTCCAATTTCAAATTCTATATCTTTTCTTTTAATGTCAGCGTAGCTCTTTTGTCGACTTTGGGCGGTTTTCAACCGTTGTTGAATTTGGATGATCTTCTCGGTAGTTTCTTGTATAATCTCCGGACCCGTAATCTGTCTATCCCCCACTTCACTCCAACAAATCGGAGACCTGCACTTTCTACCATAAAGTGCTTCAAACGGCGCCATCTCAATGCTTGAATGGTAGCTGTTGTTGTAGGAAAATTCTGCTAACGGTAGATGTCGATCCCAACTGTTTCCGAAATCAATAACACATGCTCGTAGCATGTCTTCAAGCGTTTGTATCGTCCTTTCGCTCTGCCCATCAGTTTGTGGATGATAGGCAGTACTCATGTCTAGACGAGTTCCTAATGCTTGCTGTAATGTCTGCCAGAATCTTGAAATAAATCTGCCATCCCTATCAGAGATAATAGAGATTGGTATTCCATGTCTGGAGATGACTTCCTTCAAATACAGTCGTGCTAACTTCTCCATCTTGTCATCTTCTCTTATTGGCAAGAAGTGTGCTGATTTGGAGAGACGATCAACTATTACCCAAATAGTATCAAAACCACTTGCAGTCCTTGGCAATTTAGTGATGAAATCCATGGTAATGTTTTCCCATTTCCATTCCGGGATTTCGGGTTGTTGAAGTAGACCTGATGGTTTCTGATGCTCAGCTTTGACCTTAGAACACGTCAAACATTCTCCTACGTATTTAGCAACATCGGCTTTCATACCCGGCCACCAAAAATGTTTCTTGAGATCCTTGTACATCTTCCCCGTTCCAGGATGTATTGAGTATCTGGTTTTATGAGCTTCTCTAAGTACCATTTCTCTCATATCTCCAAATTTTGGTACCCAAATCCTTTCAGCCCTATACCGGCTTCCGTCTTCCCGAATATTAAGATGCTTCTCCGATCCTTTGGGTATTTCATCCTTTAAATTTCCCTCTTTTAAAACTCCTTGTTGCGCCTCCTTTATTTGAGTAGTAATGTTATTATGAATCATTATATTCATAGATTTTACTCGAATGGGTTCTCTGTCCTTCCTGCTCAAGGCATCGGCTACCACATTTGCCTTCCCCGGGTGGTAACGAATCTCAAAGTCGTAATCATTCAATAATTCAATCCACCTACGCTGCCTCATATTCAGTTGTTTCTGATTAAATATGTGTTGAAGACTTTTGTGGTCGGTATATATAATACTTTTGACCCCATATAAGTAGTGCCTCCAAGTCTTTAATGCAAAAACAACCGCGCCTAATTCCAAATCATGCGTCGTATAATTTTGTTCGTGAATCTTCAATTGTCTAGACGCATAAGCAATCACCTTCGTTCGTTGCATTAATACACAATCGAGACCTTGCTTTGATGCATCACAATAAATCACAAAATCATCATTCCCTTCAGGCAATGACAATATAGGTGCCGTAGTTAGCTTTTTCTTCAATAACTGAAACGCTTTCTCTTGTTCATCATTCCATTCAAATTTCTTCCCTTTATGCGTTAATGCAGTCAAGGGTTTTGCTATTCTGGAAAAGTCTTGGATGAACCTTCTGTAGTAACCAGCTAGTCCTAAAAACTGGCGTATGTGTTTCGGAGTTTTCGGGGTTTCCCACTTTTCAACAGTTTCTATCTTTGCCGGATCCACCTTAATACCTTCTTTGTTCACTATGTGACCGAGGAATTGAACTTCTTCCAACCAAAATGCACACTTTGAAAACTTAGCGTACAATTCTTCCTTCCTCAATACTTCTAACACCTTTCTCAAATGTTCACCGTGTTCTTGGTCATTCTTTGAGTAAATAAGTATGTCATCAATGAAAACAATGACAAACTTGTCAAGGTATGGTCCACACACTCGGTTCATAAGGTCCATGAACACAGCTGGTGCATTAGTTAAACCAAACGGCATGACCATAAACTCGTAATGACCGTAACGTGTTCTGAAAGCAGTCTTTGGAATATCATCTTCTTTCACCCGCATTTGATGATACCCGGAACGTAAGTCAATCTTTGAATAAACAGACGAGCCTTGTAGTTGATCAAATAAGTCGTCGATTCTCGGTAGTGGGTAGCGGTTCTTGATGGTAAGTTTGTTCAACTCTCGGTAGTCGATACACAACCTGAATGTACCATCTTTCTTCTTGACAAACAAAACAGGAGCTCCCCACGGTGATGTGCTTGGTCGAATGAAACCACGCTCTAAAAGTTCTTGTAATTGGCTTTGCAGTTCTTTCATCTCGCTGGGTGCGAGTCTGTAAGGAGCACGAGCTATTGGTGCAGCTCCTGGTACAAGATCTATTTGAAATTCAACGGATCGATGTGGGGGTAATCCCGGTAATTCTTTCGGAAATACATCGGGAAATTCTTTTGCAATGGGAACATCATTGATGCTCTTTTCTTCAGTTTGTACTTTCTCGACGTGTGCTAGAACAGCATAGCAACCTTTTCTTATTAGTTTTTGTGCCTTCAAATTACTAATAAGATGTAGCTTCGTGTTGCCCTTTTCTCCGTACACCATTAAGGGTTTTCCTTTTTCTCGTATAATGCGAATTGCATTTTTGTAACAAACGATCTCTGCTTTCACTTCTTTCAACCAGTCCATACCGATTATCACATCAAAACTCCCTAACTCTACTGGTATTAAATCAATCTTAAATGTTTCGCTAACCAGTTTAATTTCTCGATTCCGACATATATTATCTGCTGAAATTAATTTACCATTTGCTAATTCGAGTAAAAATTTACTATCCAAAGGCGTCAATGGACAACTTAATTTAGCACAAAAATCTCTACTCATATAGCTTCTATCCGCACCCGAATCAAATAAAACGTAAGCAGATTTATTGTCAATAAGAAACGTACCCGTAACAAGCTCCGGGTCTTCCTGTGCCTCTACCGCATTAATATTGAAAACTCTTCCACGGCCTTGTCCATTCGTGTTCTCCTGGTTCGGGCAATTTCTAATAATGTGGCCTGGTTTTCCACATTTATAACAAACTACATTGGCATAACTTGCTCCGACACTACTTGCTCCGCCATTACTCGTTCCGACACCATTTGTTCCTTTCGTTCTATTAACCCCTGGTCCGTAGACCTCACACTTCGCCGCGCTATGACCATTTCTTTTACACTTGTTGCAAAATTTGGTGCAGAACCCCGAGTGATTCTTTTCACACCTTTGGCATAGCTGCTTCTGATTGTTGTTGTTGTTACGGTTATTATTGTTGTTGGGATGATTGTTGTAGTTGCTGTTGTTGTTGTTGTTGTTGTTGTTGGGCCGTTTGTTGTAGTTGCGATTGATGTTGCGATTGTTGGGATAATTGTTGCGATTATTGTTGTAATTGCTGTTGTTGTATTGGTGATTCTTATCACCGTTTTCCTCCCACTTTCTTTTGACTTGCTTCACATTGGCCTCTTCAGCAGTCTGTTCTTTAATTCTTTCTTCAATCTGGTTCACTAGTTTGTGAGCCATTCTACATGCCTGTTGTATGGAGGCGGGCTCGTGTGAACTTATATCTTCTTGGATTCTTTCCGGTAATCCTTTCACAAACGCGTCGATCTTCTCTTCCTCATCTTCGAATGCTCCCGGACACAATAGGCACAATTCTGTGAATCGTCTTTCATACGTGGTAATATCAAATCCTTGGGTTCGTAACCCTCTTAGTTCTGTCTTGAGCTTATTGACCTCGGTTCTGGGACGATACTTCTCGTTCATCAAGTGCTTGAATGCTGACCACGGTAGTGCGTATGCATCATCTTGTCCCACTTGCTCTAGATAGGTATTCCACCATGTTAACGCAGAACCTGTGAAGGTATGCGTAGCGTACTTCACTTTGTCCTCTTCAGTACACTTACTTATGGCAAACACCGATTCAACCTTCTCGGTCCACCGTTTCAATCCGATCGGTCCTTCGGTTCCATCAAATTCCAAAGGTTTGCAGGCAGTGAATTCTTTGTAGGTGCATCCTACACGATTTCCTGTACTGCTAGATCCAAGGTTATTGTTGGTATGTAGCGCAGCCTGTACTGCGGCTATGTTTGAAGCTAGAAAAGTACGGAATTCCTCTTCATTCATATTCACGGTGTGTCGAGTAGTCGGTGCCATTTCCTTCAAAATAGTTAAATGGAACAAGTTAATCATACAGAATATTAAGAGTAGTTAATAGTATTTCGTAGCATAATATGAACTCATTTATAAAAGCTTTTTCTTCATATTAGCATTTTATAAGTTTAAATTCGGGTAGTACCTACCCGTTAAGTTCATACTTAGTAGCTAATATACAATTCAACTACTACAATTCTATATGAAAAACTGATTGTAATAATATTTCGCGTTCAAACTTTTATACAATATTTTAATAACTTACAATACCGCTTATTTTACATAAAGCATGAAATATAGCACACAATAACTATGATACAAGATAGTTGTGAAGACAATTCTAGCTAGTACACAAGTAAAATCTTCCCTCATTCATTGATTTATACATAGTTATAATACATTTTTAATATGTTAATACAATATTATAATTTATATAAATAATATTAATATAATATATTATTATTAATTATATTATTACAAACATTTTAAATCATATATTAGTACTATGTATTAATAATCATATTAAGTGGAATATATATTATATTTTAATTATACCTATAACTTAATATTATCATAATTTGGTATTAATATTGTTGAAGACATGCTACGAGCATGTGTTATTGATTTCGGAAACAGTTGGGATCGACATCTACCGTTAGCAGAATTTTCCTACAACAACAGCTACCATTCAAGCATTGAGATGGCGCCGTTTGAAGCACTTTATGGTAGAAAGTGCAGGTCTCCGATTTGTTGGAGTGAAGTGGGGGATAGACAGATTACGGGTCCAGAGATTATACAAGAAACTACCGAGAAGATCATCCAAATTCAACAACGGTTGAAAACCGCCCAGAGTCGACAAAAGAGCTACGCTGACATTAAAAGAAAAGATATAGAATTTAAAATTGGAGAGATGGTCATGCTTAAAGTTGCACCTTGGAAAGGCGTTGTTCGATTTGGTAAACGAGGGAAATTAAATCCAAGGTATATTGGACCATTCAAGATTATTGATCGTGTCGGACCAGTAGCTTACCGACTAGAGTTACCTCAACAACTCGCGGCTGTACATAACACTTTCCACGTCTCGAATTTAAAGAAATGTTTTGCTAAAGAAGATCTCACTATTCCGTTAGATGAAATCCAAATCAACGAAAAACTTCAATTCATCGAAGAACCCGTCGAAATAATGGATCGTGAGGTTAAAAGACTTAAGCAAAACAAGATACCAATTGTTAAGGTTCGATGGAATGCTCGTAGAGGACCCGAGTTCACCTGGGAGCGTGAAGATCAGATGAAGAAGAAATACCCGCATCTATTTCCAGAAGATTCGTCAACACCTTCAACAGCTTAAAATTTCGGGACGAAATTTATTTAACGGGTAGGTACTGTAGTGACCCGAACTTTTCCATGTTTATATATATTAATTGAGATTGATATTTACATGATTAAATGTTTCCAACATGTTAAGCAATCAAACTTGTTAAGACTTGATTAATTGAAATATGTTTCATATAGACAATTGACCACCCAAGTTGACCGGTGATTCACGAACGTTAAAACTTGTAAAAACTATATGATGACATATATATGGATATATATATAGTTAACATGATACTATGATAAGTAAACATATCATTAAGTATATTAACAATGAACTACATATGTAAAAACAAGACTACTAACTTAATGATTTTTAAACGAGACATATATGTAACGATTATCGTTGTAAAGACATTTAATGTATATATATCATATTAAGAGATATTCATACATGATAATATCATGATAATATAATAATTTAAAATCTCATTTGATATTATAAACATTGGGTTAACAACATTTAACAAGATCGTTAACCTAAAGGTTTCAAAACAACACTTACATGTAACGACTAACGATGACTTAACGACTCAGTTAAAATGTATATACATGTAGTGTTTTAATATGTATTTATACACTTTTGAAAGACTTCAATACACTTATCAAAATACTTCTACTTAACAAAAATGCTTACAATTACATCCTCGTTCAGTTTCATCAACAATTCTACTCGTATGCACCCGTATTCGTACTCGTACAATACACAGCTTTTAGATGTATGTACTATTGGTATATACACTCCAATGATCAGCTCTTAGCAGCCCATGTGAGTCACCTAACACATGTGGGAACCATCATTTGGCAACTAGCATGAAATATCTCATAAAATTACAAAAATATGAGTAATCATTCATGACTTATTTACATGAAAACAAAATTACATATCCTTTATATCTAATCCATACACCAACGACCAAAAACACCTACAAACACTTTCATTCTTCAATTTTCTTCATCTAATTGATCTCTCTCAAGTTCTATCTTCAAGTTCTAAGTGTTCTTCATAAATTCCAAAAGTTATAGTTTCATAAAATCAAGAATACTTTCAAGTTTGCTAGCTCACTTCCAATCTTGTAAGGTGATCATCCAACCTCAAGAAATCTTTGTTTCTTACAGTAGGTTATCATTCTAATACAAGGTAATAATCATATTCAAACTTTGGTTCAATTTCTATAACTATAACAATCTTATTTCAAGTGATGATCTTACTTGAACTTGTTTTCGTGTCATGATTCTGCTTCAAGAACTTCGAGCCATCCAAGGATCCATTGAAGCTAGATCCATTTTTCTCTTTTCCAGTAGGTTTATCCAAGGAACTTAAGGCAGTAATGATGTTCATAACATCATTCAATTTATACATATAAAGCTATCTTATTCGAAGGTTTAAACTTGTATTCACTAGAACATAGTTTAGTTAATTCTAAACTTGTTCGCAAACAAAAGTTAATCCTTCTAACTTGACTTTTAAAATCAACTAAACACATGTTCTATATCTATATGATATGCTAACTTAATGATTTAAAACCTGGAAACACGAAAAACACCGTAAAACCGGATTTACGCCGTCGTAGTAACACCGCGGGCTGTTTTGGGTTAGTTAATTAAAAACTATGATAAACTTTGATTTTAAAGTTGTTATTCTGAGAAAATGATTTTTATTATGAACATGAAACTATATCCAAAAATTATGATTAAACTCAAAGTGGAAGTATGTTTTCTAAAATGGTCATCTAGACGTCGTTCTTTCGACTGAAATGACTACCTTTACAAAAATAACTTGTAACTTATTTTTCCGACTATAAACCTATACTTTTCTGTTTAGATTCATAAAATAGAGTTCAATATGAAACCATAGCAATTTGATTCACTCAAAACGGATTTAAAATGAAGAAGTTATGGGTAAAACAAGATTGGATAATTTTTCTCATTTTAGCTACGTGAAAATTGGTAACAAATCTATTCCAACCATAACTTAATCAACTTGTATTGTATATTATGTAATCTTGAGATACCATAGACACGTATACAATGTTTCGACCTATCATGTCGACACATCTATATATATTTCGGAACAACCATAGACACTCTATATGTGAATGTTGGAGTTAGCTATACAGGGTTGAGGTTGATTCCAAAATATATATAGTTTGAGTTGTGATCAATACTGAGATACGTATACACTGGGTCGTGGATTGATTCAAGATAATATTTATCGATTTATTTCTGCACATCTAACTGTGGACAACTAGTTGTAGGTTACTAACGAGGACAGCTGACTTAATAAACTTAAAAAATCAAAATATATTAAAAGTGTTGTAAATATATTTTGAACATACTTTGATATATATGTATATATTGTTATAGGTTCGTGAATTAACCAGTGGCCAAGTCTTACTTCCCGACGAAGTAAAAATCTGTTAAAGTGAGTTATAGTCCCACTTTTAAAATCTAATATTTTTGGGATGAGAATACATGCAGGTTTTATAAATGATATACAAAATAGACACAACTATGTGAAACTACATTCTATGGTTGAATTGTCGAAATCGAATATGCCCCTTTTTATTAAGTCTGGTAATCTAAGAATTAGGGAACAGACACCCTAATTGACGCGAATCCTAAAGATAGATATATTGGGCCTAACAAACCCCATCCAAAGTACCGGATGCTTTAGTACTTCGAAATTTATATCATACCGAAGGGTGTCCCGGAATGATGGGGATATTCTTATATATGCATCTTGTTAATGTCGGTTACCAGGTGTTCACCATATGAATGATTTTTATCTCTATGTATGGGATGTGTATTGAAATATGAACTCTTGTGGTCTATTATTATGATTTGATATATATAGGTTAAACCTATAACTCACCAACATTTTTGTTGACGTTTTAAGCATGTTTATTCTCAGGTGATTATTAAGAGCTTCCGCTGTCGCATACTTAAATAAGGACGAGATTTGGAGTCCATGCTTGTATGATATTGTGTAAAAACTGCATTCAAGAAACTTATTTTGTTGTAACATATTTGTATTGTAAACCATTATGTAATGGTCGTGTGTAAACAGGATATTTTAGATTATCATTATTTGATAATCTACGTAAAGCTTTTTAAAACCTTTATCTATGAAATAAAGGTTATGGTTTGTTTTAAAAATGAATGCAGTCTTTGAAAAACGTCTCATATAGAGGTCAAAACCTCGCAACGAAATCAATTAATATGGAACGTTTTTAATCAATAAGAACGGGACTACTTAATTATTAAAATAAAATTAATACATATAATAACTATATAAATTTATAATATTATTAATTTTGGTAACCAATTTCATGTTAAGTCTTACAAATATTACGTGTCTTTATTGCCTTTGCTGAACGACTTGTGTACTAGCTTGAATTATCTTCACAACTATCTTGTATCAAAGTTATTGTGTACTATATTTCATGCTTTATGTAAAATAAGCGGTATTGTAAGTTTGTAAAATATTGTATAAAAGTTTGAACGCGAAATATTATTATAATCAGTTTTTCATATAGAATTGTAGTAGTTGAATTGTATATTAGCTACTAAGTATGAACTTAACGGGTAGGTACTACCCGAATTTAAACTTATAAAACGCTAATATGAAGAAAAAGCTTTTATAAATGAGTTCATATTATGCTACGAAATACTATTAACTACTCTTAATATTCTGTATGATTAACTTGTTCCATTTAACTATTTTGAAGGAAATGGCACCGACTACTCGACACACCGTGAATATGAATGAAGAGGAATTCCGTACTTTTCTAGCTTCAAACATAGCCGCAGTACAGGCTGCGCTACATACCAACAATAACCTTGGATCTAGCAGTACAGGAAATCGTGTAGGATGCACCTTCAAAGAATTCACTGCCTGCAAACCTTTAGAATTTGATGGAACCGAAGGACCGATCGGATTGAAACGGTGGACCGAGAAGGTCGAATCGGTGTTTGCCATAAGTAAGTGTACTGAAGAGGACAAAGTAAAGTACGCTACGCATACCTTCACAGGTTCTGCGTTAACATGGTGGAATACCTATCTAGAGCAAGTGGGACAAGACGATGCGTACGCACTACCGTGGTCAACATTCAAGCACTTGATGAACGAGAAGTACCGTCCCAGAACCGAGGTCAATAAGCTCAAGACATAACTTAGAGGGTTACGAACCCAAGGATTTGATATTACAACGTACGAAAGACGATTCACAGAATTGTGCCTATTGTGTCCGGGAGCATTCGAAGATGAGGAAGAGAAGATCGACGCGTTTGTGAAAGGATTACCAGAAAGAATCCAAGAAGATATAAGTTCACATGAGCCCGCCTCCATACAACAGGCATGTAGAATGGCTCACAAACTAGTGAACCAGATTGAAGAAAGAATTAAAGAACAGACTGGTGAAGAGGCCAATGTGAAGCAAGTCAAAAGAAAGTGGGAGGAAAACGGTGATAAGAATCACCAATACAACAACAACAGCAATTACAACAATAATCGCAACAATTATCCCAACAATCGCAACATCAATCGCAACTACAACAAATGGCCCAACAACAACAACAACAACAACAGCAACTACAACAATCATCCCAACAACAATAATAACCGCAACAATAACAACAATCAGAAGCAGCTATGCCAAAGGTGTGAAAAGTATCACTCGGGGTTCTGCACCAAATTTTGCAACAAGTGTAAAAGAAATGGTCATAGCGTGGCGAAGTGTGAGGTCTACGGACCAGGGGTTAATAGAACGAAAGGAACAAATGGTGTTGGAACGAGTAATGGCGGAGCAAGTAGTGTCGGAGCAAGTTATGCCAATGTAGTTTGTTATAAATGTGGAAAACCGGGCCACATTATTAGAAATTGCCCGAACCAGGAGAACACGAATGGACAAGGCCGCGGAAGAGTTTTCAATATTAATGCGGCAGAGGCACAGGAAGACCCGGAGCTTGTTACGGGTACGTTTCTTATTGACAATAAATCTGCTTACGTTTTATTTGATTCGGGTGCGGATAGAAGCTATATGAGTAGAGATTTTTGTGCTAAATTAAGTTGTCCATTGACGCCTTTGGATAGTAAATTTTTACTCGAATTAGCAAATGGTAAATTAATTTCAGCAGATAATATATGTCGGAATCGAGAAATTAAACTGGTTAGCGAAACATTTAAGATTGATTTGATACCCATAGAGTTAGGGAGTTTTGATGTGATAATCGGTATGGACTGGTTGAAAGAAGTGAAAGCGGAGATCGTTTGTTACAAAAATGCAATTCGCATTATACGAGAAAAAGGAAAACCCTTAATGGTGTACGGAGAAAAGGGCAACACGAAGCTACATCTTATTAGTAATTTGAAGGCACAAAAACTAATAAGAAAAGGTTGCTATGCTGTTCTAGCACACGTCGAGAAAGTACAAACTGAAGAAAAGAGCATCAATGATGTTCCCATTGCAAAAGAATTTCCCGATGTATTTCCGAAAGAATTACCGGGATTACCCCCACATCGATCCGTTGAATTTCAAATAGATCTTGTACCAGGAGCTGCACCAATAGCTCGTGCTCCTTACAGACTCGCACCCAGCGAGATGAAAGAACTGCAAAGCCAATTACAAGAACTTTTAGAGCGTGGTTTCATTCGACCAAGCACATCACCGTGGGGAGCTCCTGTTTTGTTTGTCAAGAAGAAAGATGGTACATTCAGGTTATGTATCGACTACCGAGAGTTAAACAAACTTACCATCAAGAACCGCTACCCACTACCGAGAATCGACGACTTATTTGATCAACTACAAGGCTCGTCTGTTTATTCAAAGATTGACTTACGTTCCGGGTATCATCAAATGCGGGTGAAAGAAGATGATATTCCAAAGACTGCTTTCAGAACACGTTACGGTCAATACGAGTTTATGGTCATGCCGTTTGGTTTAACTAATGCACCAGCTGTGTTCATGGACCTTATGAACCGAGTGTGTGGACCATACCTTGACAAGTTTGTCATTGTTTTCATTGATGACATACTTATTTACTCAAAGAATGACCAAGAACACGGTGAACATTTGAGAAAGGTGTTAGAAGTATTGAGGAAGGAAGAATTGTACGCTAAGTTTTCAAAGTGTGCATTTTGGTTGGAAGAAGTTCAATTCCTCGGTCACATAGTGAACAAAGAAGGTATTAAGGTGGATCCGGCAAAGATAGAAACTGTTGAAAAGTGGGAAACCCCGAAAACTCCGAAACACATACGCCAGTTTTTAGGACTAGCTGGTTACTACAGAAGGTTCATCCAAGACTTTTCCAGAATAGCAAAACCCTTGACTGCATTAACGCATAAAGGGAAGAAATTTGAATGGAATGATGAACAAGAGAAAGCGTTTCAGTTATTGAAGAAAAAGCTAACTACGGCACCTATATTGTCATTGCCTGAAGGGAATGATGATTTTGTGATTTATTGTGATGCATCAAAGCAAGGTCTCGATTGTGTATTAATGCAACGAACGAAGGTGATTGCTTATGCATCTAGACAATTGAAGATTCACGAACAAAATTATACGACGCATGATTTGGAATTAGGCGCGGTTGTTTTTGCATTAAAGACTTGGAGGCACTACTTATATGGGGTCAAAAGTATTATATATACCGACCACAAAAGTCTTCAACACATATTTAATCAGAAACAGCTGAATATGAGGCAGCGTAGGTGGATTGAATTATTGAATGATTACGACTTTGAGATTCGTTACCACCCGGGGAAGGCAAATGTGGTAGCCAATGCCTTGAGCAGGAAGGACAGAGAACCCATTCGAGTAAAATCTATGAATATAATGATTCATAATAACCTTACTACTCAAATAAAGGAGGCGCAACAAGGAGTTTTAAAAGAGGGAAATTTAAAGGATGAAATACCCAAAGGATCGAAGAAGCATCTTAATATTCGGGAAGACGGAACCCGGTATAGGGCTGAAAGGATTTGGGTACCAAAATTTGGAGATATGAGAGAAATGGTACTTAGGGAAGCTCATAAAACCAGATACTCAATACATCCTGGAACGGGGAAGATGTACAAGGATCTCAAGAAACATTTTTGGTGGCCGGGTATGAAAGCCGATGTTGCTAAATACGTAGGAGAATGTTTGACGTGTTCTAAGGTCAAAGCTGAGCATCAGAAACCATCAGGTCTACTTCAACAACCCGAAATCCCGGAATGGAAATGGGAAAACATTACCATGGATTTCATCACTAAATTGCCAAGGACTGCAAGTGGTTTTGATACTATTTGGGTAATAGTTGACCGTCTCTCCAAATCAGCACACTTCTTGCCAATAAGAGAAGATGACAAGATGGAGAAGTTAGCACGACTGTATTTGAAGGAAGTCATCTCCAGACATGGAATACCAATCTCTATTATCTCTGATAGGGATGGCAGATTTATTTCAAGATTCTGGCAGACATTACAGCAAGCATTAGGAACTCGTCTAGACATGAGTACTGCCTATCATCCACAAACTGATGGGCAGAGCGAAAGGACGATACAAACGCTTGAAGACATGCTACGAGCATGTGTTATTGATTTCGGAAACAGTTGGGATCGACATCTACCGTTAGCAGAATTTTCCTACAACAACAGCTACCATTCAAGCATTGAGATGGCGCCGTTTGAAGCACTTTATGGTAGAAAGTGCAGGTCTCCGATTTGTTGGAGTGAAGTGGGGGATAGACAGATTACGGGTCCGGAGATTATACAAGAAACTACCGAGAAGATCATCCAAATTCAACAACGGTTGAAAACCGCCCAAAGTCGACAAAAGAGCTACGCTGACATTAAAAGAAAAGATATAGAATTTGAAATTGGAGAGATGGTCATGCTTAAAGTTGCACCTTGGAAAGGCGTTGTTCGATTTGGTAAACGAGGGAAATTAAATCCAAGGTATATTGGACCATTCAAGATTATTGATCGTATCGGACCAGTAGCTTACCGACTAGAGTTACCTCAACAACTCGCGGCTGTACATAACACTTTCCACGTCTCGAATTTAAAGAAATGTTTTTCTAAAGAAGATCTCACTATTCCGTTAGATGAAATCCAAATCAACGAAAAACTTCAATTCATCGAAGAACCCGTCGAAATAATGGATCGTGAGGTTAAAAGACTTAAGCAAAACAAGATACCAATTGTTAAAGTTCGATGGAATGCTCGTAGAGGACCTGAGTTCACCTGGGAGCGTGAAGATCAGATGAAGAAGAAATACCCGCATCTATTTCCAGAAGATTCGTCAACACCTTCAACAGCTTAAAATTTCGGGACGAAATTTATTTAACGGGTAGGTACTGTAGTGACCCGAACTTTTCCATGTTTATATATATTAATTGAGATTGATATTTACATGATTAAATGTTTCCAACATGTTAAGCAATCAAACTTGTTAAGACTTGATTAATTGAAATAGGTTTCATATAGACAATTGACCACCCAAGTTCACCGGTGATTCACGAACGTTAAAACTTGTAAAAACTATATGATGACATATATATGGTTATATATATAGTTAACATTATATTATGATAAGTAAACATATCATTAAGTATATTAACAATGAACTACATATGTAAAAACAAGACTACTAACTTAATGATTTTGAAGCGAGACATATATGTAACGATTATCGTTGTAACGACATTTAATGTATATATATCATATTAAGAGATATTCGTACATCATAATATCATGATAATATAATAATTTAAAATCTCTTTTGATATTATAAACATTGGGTTAACAACATTTAACAAGATCGTTAACCTAAAGGTTTCAAAACAACATTTACATGTAACGACTAACGATGACTTAACGACTCAGTTAAAATGTATATACATGTAGTGTTTTAATATGTATTTATACACTTTTGAAAGACTTCAATACACTTATCAAAATACTTCTACTTAACAAAAATGCTTACAATTACATCCTCGTTCAGTTTCATCAACAATTCTACTCGTATGCACCCGTATTCGTACTCGTACAATACACAGCTTTTAGATGTATGTACTATTGGTATATACACTCCAATGATCAGCTCTTAGCAGCCCATGTGAGTCACCTAACACATGTGGGAACCATCATTTGGCAACTAGCATGAAATATCTCATAAAATTACAAAAATATGAGTAATCATTCATGACTTATTTACATGAAAACAAAATTACATATCCTTTATATCTAATCCATACACCAACGACCAAAAACACCTACAAACACTTTCATTCTTCAATTTTATTCATCTAATTGATCTCTCTCAAGTTCTATCTTCAAGTTCTAAGTGTTCTTCATAAACTCCAAAAGTTCTAGTTTCATAAAATCAAGAATACTTTCAAGTTTGCTAGCTCACTTCCAATCTTGTAAGGTGATCATCCAACCTCAAGAAATCTTTGTTTCTTACAGTAGGTTATCATTCTAATACAAGGTAATAATCATATTCAAACTTTGGTTCAATTTCTATAACTATAACAATCTTATTTCAAGTGATGATCTTACTTGAACTTGTTTTCGTGTCATGATTCTGCTTCAAGAACTTCGAGCCATCCAAGGATCCATTGAAGCTAGATCCATTTTTCTCTTTTCCAGTAGATTTATCCAAGGAACTTAAGGTAGTAATGATGTTCATAACATCATTCGATTCATACATATAAAGCTATCTTATTCGAAGGTTTAAATTTGTAATCACTAGAACATAGTTTAGTTAATTCTAAACTTGTTCGCAAACAAAAGTTAATCCTTCTAACTTGACTTTTAAAATCAACTAAACACATGTTCTATATCTATATGATATGCTAACTTAATGATTTAAAACCTGGAAACACGAAAAACACTGTAAAACCGAATTTACGCCGTCGTAGTAACACCGCGGGCTGTTTTGGGTTAGTTAATTAAAAACTATGATAAACTTTGATTTTAAAGTTGTTATTCTGAGAAAATGATTTTTATTATGAACATGAAACTATATCCAAAAATTATGATTAAACTCAAAGTGGAAGTATGTTTTCTAAAATGGTCATCTAGACGTCGTTCTTTCGACTGAAATGACTACCTTTACAAAAATGACTTGTAACTTATTTTTCCGACTACAAACCTATACTTTTCTGTTTAGATTCATAAAATAGAGTTCAATATGAAACCATATCAATTTGATTCACTCAAAACGGATTTAAAATGAAGAAGTTATGGGTAAAACAAGATTGGATAATTTTTCTCATTTTAGCTACGTGAAAATTGGTAACAAATCTATTCCAACCATAACTTAATCAACTTGTGTTGTATATTATGTAATCTTGAGATACCATAGACACGTATACAATGTTTCGACCTATCATGTCGACACATCTATATATATTTCGGAACAACCATAGACACTCTATATGTGAATGTTGGAGTTAGCTATACAGGGTTGAGGTTGATTCCAAAATATATATAGTTTGAGTTGTGATCAATACTGAGATACGTATACACTGGGTCGTGGATTGATTCAAGATAATATTTATCGATTTATTTCTGTACATCTAACTGTGGACAACTAGTTGTAGGTTACTAACGAGGACAGCTGACTTAATAAACTTAAAACATCAAAATATATTAAAAGTGTTGTAAATATATTTTGAACATACTTTGATATATATGTATATATTGTTATAGGTTCGTGAATCAACCAGTGGCCAAGTCTTACTTCCCGACGAAGTAAAAATCTGTGAAAGTGAGTTATAGTCCCACTTTTAAAATCTAATATTTTTGGGATGAGAATACATGCAGGTTTTATAAATGATTTACAAAATAGACACAAGTACGTGAAACTACATTCTATGGTTGAATTATCGAAATCGAATATGCCCCTTTTTATTAAGTCTGGTAATCTAAGAATTAGGGAACAGACACCCTAATTGACGCGAATCCTAAAGATAGATCTATTGGGCCTAACAAACCCCATCCAAAGTACCGGATGCTTTAGTACTTCGAAATTTATATCATATCCGAAGGGTGTCCCGGAATGATGGGGATATTCTTAAATATGCATCTTGTTAATGTCGGTTACCAGGTGTTCACCATATGAATGATTTTTATCTCTATGTATGGGATGTGTATTGAAATATGAAATCTTGTGGTCTATTATTATGATTTGATAATATATAGGTTAAACCTATAACTCACCAACATTTTTTGTTGACATTTTAAGCATGTTTATTCTCAGGTGATTATTAAGAGCTTCCGCTATCGCATACTTAAATAAGGACGAGATTTGAAGTCCATGCTTGTATGATATTGTGTAAAAACTGCATTCAAGAAACTTTTTTTCGTTGTAACATATTTGTATTGTAAACCATTATGTAATGGTCGTGTGTAAACAGGATATTATAGATTATCATTATTTGATAATCTACGTAAAGCTTTTTAAACCTTTATTGATGAAATAAAGGTTATGGTTTGTTTTAAAATGAATGCAATCTTTGAAAAACGTCTCATATAGAGGTCAAAACCTCGCAACGAAATCAATTAATATGGAACGTTTTTAATCAATAAGAACGGGACATTTCAGTTGGTATATGGTATAACTTAATCAACTTGTATTATATATTATGTAATCTTGAGATACCATAGACACGTATACAATGTTTCGACCTATCATGTCGACACATCTATATATATTTCGGAACAACCATAGACACTCTATATGTGAATGTTGGAGTTAGCTATACAGGGTTGAGGTTGATTCCAAAATATATATAGTTTGAGTTGTGATCAATACTGAGATACGTATACACTGGGTCGTGGATTGATTCAAGATAATATTTATCGATTTATTTCTGTACATCTAACTGTGGACAACTAGTTGTAGGTTACTAACGAGGACAGCTGACTTAATAAACTTAAAACATCAAAATATATTAAAAGTGTTGTAAATATATTTTGAACATACTTTGATATATATGTATATATTGTTATAGGTTCGTGAATCAACCAGTGGCCAAGTCTTACTTCCCGACGAAGTAAAAATCTGTGAAAGTGAGTTATAGTCCCACTTTTAAAATCTAATATTTTTGGGATGAGAATACATGCAGGTTTTATAAATGATTTACAAAATAGACACAAGTACGTGAAACTACATTCTATGGTTGAATTATCGAAATCGAATATGCCCCTTTTTATTAAGTCTGGTAATCTAAGAATTAGGGAACAGACACCCTAATTGACGCGAATCCTAAAGATAGATCTATTGGGTTCCCGTTCTTATTGATTAAAAACGTTCCATATTAATTGATTTCGTTGCGAGGTTTTGACCTCTATATGAGACGTTTTTCAAAGACTGCATTCATTTTTAAACAAACCATAACCTTTATTTCATCAATAAAGGTTTAAAAAGCTTTACGTAGATTATCAAATAATGATAATCTAATATATCCTGTTTACACACGACCATTACATAATGGTTTACAATACAAATATGTTACAACAAAATAAGTTTCTTGAATGCAGTTTTTACACAATATCATACAAGCATGGACTCCAAATCTT
This sequence comes from Rutidosis leptorrhynchoides, assembly GCF_046630445.1. Taxonomy (NCBI): domain Eukaryota; kingdom Viridiplantae; phylum Streptophyta; class Magnoliopsida; order Asterales; family Asteraceae; genus Rutidosis; species Rutidosis leptorrhynchoides. The sequence continues at coordinate 554,108,279 of NC_092336.1, read as the reverse complement.
GTCCTTATTTAAGTATGCGACAGCGGAAGCTCTTAATAATCACCTGAGAATAAACATGCTTAAAACGTCAACAAAAATGTTGGTGAGTTATAGGTTTAACCTATATATATCAAATCGTAACAATAGACCACAAGATTTCATATTTCAATACACATCCCATACATAGAGATAAAAATCATTCATATGGTGAACACCTGGTAACCGACAATAACAAGATGCATATATAAGAATATCCCCATCATTCCGGGACACCCTTCGGATATGATATAAATTTCGAAGTACTAAAGCATCCGGTACTTTGGATGGGGTTTGTTAGGCCCAATAGATCTATCTTTAGGATTCGCGTCAATTAGGGTGTCTGTTCCCTAATTCTTAGATTACCAGACTTAATAAAAAGGGGCATATTCGATTTCGATAATTCAACCATAGAATGTAGTTTCACGTACTTGTGTCTATTTTGTAAATCATTTATAAAACCTGCATGTATTCTCATCCCAAAAATATTAGATTTTAAAAGTGGGACTATAACTCACTTTCACAGATTTTTACTTCGTCGGGAAGTAAGACTTGGCCACTGGTTGATTCACGAACCTATAACAATATATACATATATATCAAAGTATGTTCAAAATATATTTACAACACTTTTAATATATTTTGATGTTTTAAGTTTATTAAGTCAGCTGTCCTCGTTAGTAACCTACAACTAGTTGTCCACAGTTAGATGTACAGAAATAAATCGATAAATATTATCTTGAATCAATCCACGACCCAGTGTATACGTATCTCAGTATTGATCACAACTCAAACTATATATATTTTGGAATCAACCTCAACCCTGTATAGCTAACTCCAACATTCACATATAGAGTGTCTATGGTTGTTCCGAAATATATATAGATGTGTCGACATGATAGGTCGAAACATTGTATACGTGTCTATGGTATCTCAAGATTACATAATATATAATACAAGTTGATTAAGTTATGGTTGGAATAGATTTGTTACCAATTTTCACGTAGCTAAAATGAGAAAAATTATCCAATCTTGTTTTACCCATAACTTCTTCATTTTAAATCCGTTTTGAGTGAATCAAATTGCTATGGTTTCATATTGAACTCTATTTTATGAATCTAAACAAAAAAAGTATAGGTTTCTAGTCGGAAAAATAAGTTACAAGTCGTTTTTGTAAAGGTAGTCATTTCAGTCGAAAGAACGACGTCTAGATGACCATTTTAGAAAACATACTTCCACTTTGAGTTTAACCATAATTTTTGGATATAGTTTCATGTTCATAATAAAAATCATTTTCTCAGAATAACAACTTTTAAATCAAAGTTTATCATAGTTTTTAATTAACTAACCCAAAACAGCCCGCGGTGTTACTAAGACGGCGTAAATCCGGTTTTACGGTGTTTTTCGTGTTTCCAGGTTTTAAATCATTAAGTTAGCATATCATATAGATATAGAACATGTGTTTAGTTGATTTTAAAAGTCAAGTTAGAAGGATTAACTTTTGTTTGCGAAATAGTTTAGAATTAACTAAACTATGTTCTAGTGATTACAAGTTTAAACCTTCGAATAAGATAGCTTTATATGTATGAATCGAATGATGTTATGAACATCATTACTACCTTAAGTTCCTTGGATGAACCTACTGGAAAAGAGAAAAATGGATCTAGCTTCAATGGATCCTTGGATGGCTCAAAGTTCTTGAAGCAAAATCATGACACGAAAACAAGTTCAAGTAAGATCATCACTTGAAATAAGATTGTTATAGTTATAGAAATTGAACCAAAGTTTGAATATGATTATTACCTTGTATTAGAATGATAACCTACTGTAAGAAACAAAGATTTCTTGAGGTTGGATGATCACCTTACAAGATTGGAAGTGAGCTAGCAAACTTGAAAGTATTCTTGATTTTATGAAACTAGAACTTTTGGAATTTATGAAGAACACTTAGAACTTGAAGATAGAACTTGAGAGAGTTCAATTAGATGAAGAAAATTGAAGAATGAAAGTGTTTGTAGGTGTTTTTGGTCGTTGGTGTATGGATTAGATATAAAGGATATGTAATTTTGTTTTCATGTAAATAAGTCATGAATGATTACTCATATTTTTGTAATCTTATGAGATATTTCATGCTAGTTGCCAAATGATGGTTCCCACATGTGTTAGGTGACTCACATGGGCTGCTAAGAGCTGATCATTGGAGTGTATATACCAATAGTACATACATCTAAAAGCTGTGTATTGTACGAGTACGAATACGGGTGCATACGAGTAGAATTGTTGATGAAACTGAACGAGAATGTAATTGTAAGCATTTTTGTTAAGTAGAAGTATTTTGATAAGTGTATTGAAGTCTTTCAAAAGTGTATAAATACATATTAAAACACTACATGTATATACATTTTAACTGAGTCGTTAAGTCATCGTTAGTCGTTACATGTAAGTGTTGTTTTGAAACCTTTAGGTTAACGATCTTGTTAAATGTTGTTAACCCAATGTTTATAATAACAAAAGAGATTTTAAATTATTATATTATCATGATATTATGATGTACGAATATCTCTTAATATGATATATATACATTAAATGTCGTTACAACGATAAACGTTACATATATGTCTCGTTTCAAAATCATTAAGTTAGTAGTCTTGTTTTTACATATGTAGTTCATTGTTAATATAATTAATGATATGTTTACTTATCATAATATCATGTTAACTATATATATAACCATATATATGTCATCATATAGTTTTTTTTTTACAAGTTTTAACGTTCGTGAATCACCGGTCAACTTGGGTGGTCAATTGTCTATATGAAATCTATTTCAATTAATCAAGTCTTAACAAGTTTGATTGCTTAACATGTTGGAAACATTTAATCATGTAAACATCAATCTCAATTAATATATATAAACATGGAAAAGTTCGGGTCACTACAGTACCTACCCGTTAAATAAATTTCGTCCCGAAATTTTAAGCTGTTGAAGGTGTTGACGAATCTTCTGGAAATAGATGCGGGTATTTCATCTTCATCTGATCTTCACGCTCCCAGGTGAACTCGGGTCCTCTACGAGCATTCCATCGAACCTTAACAATTGGTATCTTGTTTTGCTTAAGTCTTTTAACCTCACGATCCATTATTTCGACGGGTTCTTCGATGAATTGGAGTTTTTCGTTGATTTGGATTTCATCTAACGGAATAGTGAGATCTTCTTTAGCAAAACATTTCTTCAAATTCGAGACGTGGAAAGTGTTATGTACAGCCGCGAGTTGTTGAGGTAACTCAAGTCGGTAAGCTACTGGTCCGACACGATCAATAATCTTGAATGGTCCAATATACCTTGGATTTAATTTCCCTCGTTTACCAAATCGAACAACGCCTTTCCAAGGTGAAACTTTAAGCATGACCATCTCTCCAATTTCAAATTCTATATCTTTTCTTTTAATGTCAGCGTAGCTCTTTTGTCGACTTTGGGCGGTTTTCAACCGTTGTTGAATTTGGATGATCTTCTCGGTAGTTTCTTGTATAATCTCCGGACCCGTAATCTGTCTATCCCCCACCTCACTCCAACAAATCGGAGACCTGCACTTTCTACCATAAAGTGCTTCAAACGGCGCCATCTCAATGCTTGAATGGTAGCTGTTGTTGTAGGAAAATTCTGCTAACGGTAGATGTCGATCCCAACTGTTTCCGAAATCAATAACACATGCTCGTAGCATGTCTTCAAGCGTTTGTATCGTCCTTTCGCTCTGCCCATCAGTTTGTGGATGATAGGCAGTACTCATGTCTAGACGAGTTCCTAATGCTTGCTGTAATGTCTGCCAGAATCTTGAAATAAATCTGCCATCCCTATCAGAGATAATAGAGATTGGTATTCCATGTCTGGAGACGACTTCCTTCAAATACAGTCGTGCTAACTTCTCCATCTTGTCATCTTCTCTTATTGGTAGGAAGTGTGCTGATTTGGTGAGACGATCAACTATTACCCAAATAGTATCAAAACCACTTGCAGTCCTTGGCAATTTAGTGATGAAATCCATGGTAATGTTTTCCCATTTCCATTCCGGGATTTCGGGTTGTTGAAGTAAACCTGATGGTTTCTGATGCTCAGCTTTGACCTTAGAACACGTCAAACATTCTCCTACGTATTTAGCAACATCGGCTTTCATACCCGGCCACCAAAAATGTTTCTTGAGATCCTTGTACATCTTCCCCGTTCCAGGATGTATTGAGTATCTGGTTTTATGAGCTTCTCTAAGTACCATTTCTCTCATATCTCCAAATTTTGGTACCCAAATCCTTTCAGCCCTATACCGGGTTCCGTCTTCCCGAATATTAAGATGTTTCTCCGATCCTTTGGGTATTTCATCCTTTAAATTTCCCTCTTTTAAAACTCCTTGTTGCGCCTCCTTTATTTGAGTAGTAATGTTATTATGAATCATTATATTCATAGATTTTACTCGAATGGGTTCTCTATCCTTCCTGCTCAAGGCATCGGCTACCACATTTGCCTTCCCCGGGTGGTAACGAATCTCAAAATCGTAATCATTCAATAATTCAATCCACCTACGCTGCCTCATATTCAGTTGTTTCTGATTAAATATGTGTTGAAGACTTTTGTGGTCGGTATATATAATACTTTTGACCCCATATAAGTAGTGCCTCCAAGTCTTTAATGCAAAAACAACCGCGCCTAATTCCAAATCATGCGTCGTATAATTTTGTTCGTGAATCTTCAATTGTCTAGACGCATAAGCAATCACCTTCGTTCGTTGCATTAATACACAACCGAGACCTTGCTTTGATGCGTCACAATAAATCACAAAATCATCATTCCCTTCAGGCAATGACAATATAGGTGCCGTAGTTAGCTTTTTCTTCAATAACTGAAACGCTTTCTCTTGTTCATCATTCCATTCAAATTTCTTCCCTTTATGCGTTAATGCAGTCAAGGGTTTTGCTATTCTGGAAAAGTCTTGGATGAACCTTCTGTAGTAACCAGCTAGTCCTAAAAACTGGCGTATGTGTTTCGGAGTTTTCGGGGTTTCCCACTTTTCAACAGTTTCTATCTTTGCCGGATCCACCTTAATACCTTCTTTGTTCACTATTAGGACTAGCTATAATATATTAGTATTAACTATTTATATAATAATTTATTAATTGATAATATTTATGATATAATATTATTAATAAACATATTTAAATAATATATCTATTTATTAATATCTATTTCAGTTGGTATCAGAGCGTTGGTCTTAGAGAACCAGAAAATTTGCATTAGTGTGTCTTATCGAGTTTGTTAGGATGCATTAGTGAGTCTGGACTTCGACCGTGTTTTCTTTAAAAATGATTGCTTAACATTTTTGTTGGAAACTATATATTTTTAACATATGAATATTATGTGATATATTAATCTCTTAACGTGTTTGATATTATGTGATAGATGTCTACCTCTAGAACAAGTCCCATTGACTCACCTAATAATAATGAAGAGTCAAATGTAAATTGGAATAATTTGTGGACTGATTCACAAGTTCCCGAAGAGGAACCGGAAGAAGAGTCGGAACCGGAAGAAGAATCGGAACCGGAAGAAGAATCGGAACCGGATGAAGAAATAGAACCGGTGGGGGAAATAATAAAACGGTTAAGTAAAAGAAAATTCTCAACCAACCGACCAAAGTTAATTATGGTCAATGGTGTTTCCGCCAAGGAAGCAAAATATTGGGAGGATTACCAATTCTCCGATGAATCGGATTCCGACGAGAATTCCGATGATGTTATAGAAATTACCCCAACTGAATTTAAAAAGGCAAAAGAAAATAATAAGGGAAAGGGCATAAAAATAGAGAAATCTAATTCCAACCCCGATGAACTTTATATGTATCGTCAACCCCCGAAGTCCTTAAGTTGTAACAATGACCCGGGAACCTCTAAACCACCAGGTTTTTCTAAACCAATGTGGACAACGACGGTTCGTATTAGGGGAACATCATATATCCCTAGAAACTTGGCAAAACGAACCAAAACCGAAGAAGAAGAAACGAGCGAGTCGGAATAAGATAGTTGTATTCGTGTGGTGTAATATATGGAATATAGTGTTCTTATGCTTTATGATATATGTAAAAATTGCTTGTATTAATAAGTATTTTTTTTTTATGAATCTAACTCTTGTCTATTTTACAGTTTAAAAATACAAAATGGATAGACAACCCAATATTTTAAAAGACCTACCCGGAGACATGATTGATGAAATCTTGTCTAGAGTCGGCCAGAATTCTTCGGCACAACTATTTAAGGCGAGATCAGTTTGTAAGACATTCGAAGAACGTTCCAAGAATGTCTTGGTTTATAAGAGACTTTCGTTTGAAAGATGGGGGATATCACATTGGGAAACCCATAAGTTACGATGTGTTTACTTTGACGCATATATTGCGGGGAACCCAAATGCTATTTTACGCAACGGGTTAAGAAATTATTTTGACTCAATATATCCGAATATTGGACTTCGTGATTTAGAAAAAGCGGCTAACATGCAACATAAAGAAGCATGTTATGCTTACGGATTAGTAATGTTCGCTTCTCACCAAAGTGAGAACAAGAACATCGGGCTACAACTATTAAACAAAACGTTTCCACAAGTGACGGAGTCGGTAATTGGGGTAAGAAATGAGGTTTTTAGATTATTACGGGACTGTTGGACATTACGTAACCCTCGTCCCTTTGATGACGTTACAACACGCTGTCTTATCAACGGCCATAACGGTTATGTTGCACAAGACCAAGGATGGGAAGTAGTCCTAGTAAAACCAGAATGCATGACTTGTTTCTGGACGTATGAATTACGTGTATTTATTGCCTTTGCTGAACGACTTGTGTACTAGCTAGAATTGTCTTCACAACTATCTTGTATCAAAGTTATTGTGTGCTATATTTCATGCTTTATGTAAAATAAGCGGTATTGTAAGTTTGTAAAATATTGTATAAAAGTTTGAACGCGAAATATTATTATAATCAGTTTTTCATATAGAATTGTAGTAGTTGAATTGTATATTAGCTACTAAGTATGAACTTAACGGGTAGGTACTACCCGAATTTAAACTTATAAAACGCTAATATGAAGAAAAAGCTTTTATAAAAGAGTTCATATTATGCTACGAAATACTATTAACTACTCTTAATATTCTGTATGATTAACTTGTTCCATTTAACTATTTTGAAGGAAATGGCACCGACTACTCGACACACCGTGAATATGAATGAAGAGGAATTTCGTACTTTTCTAGCTTCAAACATAGCCGCAGTACAGGCTGCGCTACATACCAACAATAACCTTGGATCTAGCAGTACAGGAAATCGTGTAGGATGCACCTACAAAGAATTCACTGCCTGCAAACCTTTGGAATTTGATGGAACCGAAGGACCGATCGGATTGAAACGGTGGACCGAGAAGGTTGAATCGGTGTTTGCCATAAGTAAGTGTACTGAAGAGGACAAAGTGAAGTACGCTACGCATACCTTCACAGGTTCTGCGTTAACATGGTGGAATACCTATCTAGAGCAAGTGGGACAAGATGATGCGTACGCACTACCGTGGTCATCATTCAAGCACTTGATGAACGAGAAGTACCGTCCCAGAACCGAGGTCAATAAGCTCAAGACAGAACTTAGAGGGTTACGAACCCAAGGATTTGATATTACCACGTACGAAAGACGATTCACAGAATTGTGCCTATTGTGTCCGGGAGCATTCGAAGATGAGGAAGAGAAGATCGACGCGTTTGTGAAAGGATTACCGGAAAGAATCCAAGAAGATATAAGTTCACACGAGCCCGCCTCCATACAACAGGCATGTAGAATGGCTCACAAACTAGTGAACCAGATTGAAGAAAGAATTAAAGAACAGACTACTGAAGAGGCCAATGTGAAGCAAGTCAAAAGAAAGTGGGAGGAAAACGGTGATAAGAATCACCAATACAACAACAACAGCAATTACAACAATAATCGCAACAATTATCCCAACAATCGCAACATCAATCGCAACTACAACAAACGGCCCAACAACAACAACAACAACAACAACAACAACAGCAACTACAACAATCATCCCAACAACAATAATAACCGCAACAACAACAACAATCAGAAGCAACTATGCCAAAGGTGTGAAAAGAATCACTCAGGGTTCTGCACCAAATTTTGCAACAAGTGTAAAAGAAATGGTCATAGCGCGGCGAAGTGTGAGGTCTACGGACCAGGGGTTAATAGAACGAAAGGAACAAATGGTGTCGGAACGAGTAATGGCGGAGCAAGTAGTGTCGGAGCAAGTTATGCCAATGTAGTTTGTTATAAATGTGAAAAACCAGGCCACATTATTAGAAATTGCCCGAACCAGGAGAACACGAATGGACAAGGCCGTGGAAGAGTTTTCAATATTAATGCGGTAGAGGCACAGGAAGACCCGGAGCTTGTTACGGGTACGTTTCTTATTGACAATAAATCTGCTTACGTTTTATTTGATTCGGGTGCGGATAGAAGCTATATGAGTAGAGATTTTTGTGCTAAATTAAGTTGTCCATTGACGCCTTTGGATAGTAAATTTTTACTCGAATTAGCAAATGGTAAATTAATTTCAGCAGATAATATATGTCGGAATCGAGAAATTAAACTGGTTAGCGAAACATTTAAGATTGATTTGATACCAGTAGAGTTAGGGAGTTTTGATGTGATAATCGGTATGGACTGGTTGAAAGAAGTGAAAGCGGAGATCGTTTGTTACAAAAATGCAATTCGCATTATACGAGAAAAAGGAAAACCCTTAATGGTGTACGGAGAAAAGGGCAACACGAAGCTACATCTTATTAGTAATTTGAAGGCACAAAAACTAATAAGAAAAGGTTGCTATGCTGTTTTAGCACACGTCGAGAAAGTACAAACTGAAGAAAAGAGCATCAATGATGTTCCCATTGCAAAAGAATTTCCCGATGTATTTCCGAAAGAATTACCGGGATTACCCCCACATCGATCCGTTGAATTTCAAATAGATCTTGTGCCAGGAGCTGCACCAATAGCTCATGCTCCTTACAGACTCGCACCCAGCGAGATGAAAGAACTGCAAAGCCAATTACAAGAACTTTTAGAGCGTGGTTTCATTCGACCAAGCACATCACCGTGGGGAGCTCCTGTTTTGTTTGTCAAGAAGAAAGATGGTACATTCAGGTTGTGTATCGACTACCGAGAGTTGAACAAACTTACCATCAAGAACCGCTACCCACTACCGAGAATCGACGACTTATTTGATCAACTACAAGGCTCGTCTGTTTATTCAAAGATTGACTTACGTTCCGGGTATCATCAAATGCGGGTGAAAGAAGATGATATTCCAAAGACTGCTTTCAGAACACGTTACGGTCATTACGAGTTTATGGTCATGCCGTTTGGTTTAACTAATGCACCAGCTGTGTTCATGGACCTTATGAACCGAGTGTGTGGACCATACCTTGACAAGTTTGTCATTGTTTTCATTGATGACATACTTATTTACTCAAAGAATGACCAAGAACACGGTGAACATTTGAGAAAAGTGTTAGAAGTATTGAGGAAGGAAGAATTGTACGCTAAGTTTTCAAAGTGTGCATTTTGGTTGGAAGAAGTTCAATTCCTCGGTCACATAGTGAACAAAGAAGGTATTAAGGTGGATCCGGCAAAGATAGAAACTGTTGAAAAGTGGGAAACCCCGAAAACTCCGAAACACATACGCCAGTTTTTAGGACTAGCTGGTTACTACAGAAGGTTCATCCAAGACTTTTCCAGAATAGCAAAACCCTTGACTGCATTAACGCATAAAGGGAAGAAATTTGAATGGAATGATGAACAAGAGAAAGCGTTTCAGTTATTGAAGAAAAAGCTAACTACGGCACCTATATTGTCATTGCCTGAAGGGAATGATGATTTTGTGATTTATTGTGACGCATCAAAGCAAGGTCTCGGTTGTGTATTAATGCAACGAACGAAGGTGATTGCTTATGCGTCTAGACAATTGAAGATTCACGAACAAAATTATACGACGCATGATTTGGAATTAGGCGCGGTTGTTTTTGCATTAAAGACTTGGAGGCACTACTTATATGGGGTCAAAAGTATTATATATACCGACCACAAAAGTCTTCAACACATATTTAATCAGAAACAACTGAATATGAGGCAGCGTAGGTGGATTGAATTATTGAATGATTACGATTTTGAGATTCGTTACCACCCGGGGAAGGCAAATGTGGTAGCCGATGCCTTGAGCAGGAAGGATAGAGAACCCATTCGAGTAAAATCTATGAATATAATGATTCATAATAACATTACTACTCAAATAAAGGAGGCGCAACAAGGAGTTTTAAAAGAGGGAAATTTAAAGGATGAAATACCCAAAGGATCGGAGAAACATCTTAATATTCGGGAAGACGGAACCCGGTATAGGGCTGAAAGGATTTGGGTACCAAAATTTGGAGATATGAGAGAAATGGTACTTAGAGAAGCTCATAAAACCAGATACTCAATACATCCTGGAACGGGGAAGATGTACAAGGATCTCAAGAAACATTTTTGGTGGCCGGGTATGAAAGCCGATGTTGCTAAATACGTAGGAGAATGTTTGACGTGTTCTAAGGTCAAAGCTGAGCATCAGAAACCATCAGGTTTACTTCAACAACCCGAAATCCCGGAATGGAAATGGGAAAACATTACCATGGATTTCATCACTAAATTGCCAAGGACTGCAAGTGGTTTTGATACTATTTGGGTAATAGTTGATCGTCTCACCAAATCAGCACACTTCCTACCAATAAGAGAAGATGACAAGATGGAGAAGTTAGCACGACTGTATTTGAAGGAAGTCGTCTCCAGACATGGAATACCAATCTCTATTATCTCTGATAGGGATGGCAGATTTATTTCAAGATTCTGGCAGACATTACAGCAAGCATTAGGAACTCGTCTAGACATGAGTACTGCCTATCATCCACAAACTGATGGGCAGAGCGAAAGGACGATACAAACGCTTGAAGACATGCTACGAGCATGTGTTATTGATTTCGGAAACAGTTGGGATCGACATCTACCGTTAGCAGAATTTTCCTACAACAACAGCTACCATTCAAGCATTGAGATGGCGCCGTTTGAAGCACTTTATGGTAGAAAGTGCAGGTCTCCGATTTGTTGGAGTGAGGTGGGGGATAGACAGATTACGGGTCCGGAGATTATACAAGAAACTACCGAGAAGATCATCCAAATTCAACAACGGTTGAAAACCGCCCAAAGTCGACAAAAGAGCTACGCTGACATTAAAAGAAAAGATATAGAATTTGAAATTGGAGAGATGGTCATGCTTAAAGTTTCACCTTGGAAAGGCGTTGTTCGATTTGGTAAACGAGGGAAATTAAATCCAAGGTATATTGGACCATTCAAGATTATTGATCGTGTCGGACCAGTAGCTTACCGACTTGAGTTACCTCAACAACTCGCGGCTGTACATAACACTTTCCACGTCTCGAATTTGAAGAAATGTTTTGCTAAAGAAGATCTCACTATTCCGTTAGATGAAATCCAAATCAACGAAAAACTCCAATTCATCGAAGAACCCGTCGAAATAATGGATCGTGAGGTTAAAAGACTTAAGCAAAACAAGATACCAATTGTTAAGGTTCGATGGAATGCTCGTAGAGGACCCGAGTTCACCTGGGAGCGTGAAGATCAGATGAAGATGAAATACCCGCATCTATTTCCAGAAGATTCGTCAACACCTTCAACAGCTTAAAATTTCGGGACGAAATTTATTTAACGGGTAGGTACTGTAGTGACCCGAACTTTTCCATGTTTATATATATTAATTGAGATTGATGTTTACATGATTAAATGTTTCCAACATGTTAAGCAATCAAACTTGTTAAGACTTGATTAATTGAAATAGATTTCATATAGACAATTGACCACCCAAGTTGACCGGTGATTCACGAACGTTAAAACTTGTAAAAAAAAAACTATATGATGACATATATATGGTTATATATATAGTTAACATGATATTATGATAAGTAAACATATCATTAATTATATTAACAATGAACTACATATGTAAAAACAAGACTACTAACTTAATGATTTTGAAACGAGACATATATGTAACGTTTATCGTTGTAACGACATTTAATGTATATATATCATATTAAGAGATATTCGTACATCATAATATCATGATAATATAATAATTTAAAATCTCTTTTGTTATTATAAACATTGGGTTAACAACATTTAACAAGATCGTTAACCTAAAGGTTTCAAAACAACACTTACATGTAACGACTAACGATGACTTAACGACTCAGTTAAAATGTATATACATGTAGTGTTTTAATATGTATTTATACACTTTTGAAAGACTTCAATACACTTATCAAAATACTTCTACTTAACAAAAATGCTTACAATTACATTCTCGTTCAGTTTCATCAACAATTCTACTCGTATGCACCCGTATTCGTACTCGTACAATACACAGCTTTTAGATGTATGTACTATTGGTATATACACTCCAATGATCAGCTCTTAGCAGCCCATGTGAGTCACCTAACACATGTGGGAACCATCATTTGGCAACTAGCATGAAATATCTCATAAGATTACAAAAATATGAGTAATCATTCATGACTTATTTACATGAAAACAAAATTACATATCCTTTATATCTAATCCATACACCAACGACCAAAAACACCTACAAACACTTTCATTCTTCAATTTTCTTCATCTAATTGAACTCTCTCAAGTTCTATCTTCAAGTTCTAAGTGTTCTTCATAAATTCCAAAAGTTCTAGTTTCATAAAATCAAGAATACTTTCAAGTTTGCTAGCTCACTTCCAATCTTGTAAGGTGATCATCCAACCTCAAGAAATCTTTGTTTCTTACAGTAGGTTATCATTCTAATACAAGGTAATAATCATATTCAAACTTTGGTTCAATTTCTATAACTATAACAATCTTATTTCAAGTGATGATCTTACTTGAACTTGTTTTCGTGTCATGATTTTGCTTCAAGAACTTTGAGCCATCCAAGGATCCATTGAAGCTAGATCCATTTTTCTCTTTTCCAGTAGGTTCATCCAAGGAACTTAAGGTAGTAATGATGTTCATAACATCATTCGATTCATACATATAAAGCTATCTTATTCGAAGGTTTAAACTTGTAATCACTAGAACATAGTTTAGTTAATTCTAAACTATTTCGCAAACAAAAGTTAATCCTTCTAACTTGACTTTTAAAATCAACTAAACACATGTTCTATATCTATATGATATGCTAACTTAATGATTTAAAACCTGGAAACACGAAAAACACCGTAAAACCGGATTTACGCCGTCTTAGTAACACCGCGGGCTGTTTTGGGTTAGTTAATTAAAAACTATGATAAACTTTGATTTAAAAGTTGTTATTCTGAGAAAATGATTTTTATTATGAACATGAAACTATATCCAAAAATTATGGTTAAACTCAAAGTGGAAGTATGTTTTCTAAAATGGTCATCTAGACGTCGTTCTTTCGACTGAAATGACTACCTTTACAAAAACGACTTGTAACTTATTTTTCCGACTAGAAACCTATACTTTTTTTGTTTAGATTCATAAAATAGAGTTCAATATGAAACCATAGCAATTTGATTCACTCAAAACGGATTTAAAATGAAGAAGTTATGGGTAAAACAAGATTGGATAATTTTTCTCATTTTAGCTACGTGAAAATTGGTAACAAATCTATTCCAACCATAACTTAATCAACTTGTATTATATATTATGTAATCTTGAGATACCATAGACACGTATACAATGTTTCGACCTATCATGTCGACACATCTATATATATTTCGGAACAACCATAGACACTCTATATGTGAATGTTGGAGTTAGCTATACAGGGTTGAGGTTGATTCCAAAATATATATAGTTTGAGTTGTGATCAATACTGAGATACGTATACACTGGGTCGTGGATTGATTCAAGATAATATTTATCGATTTATTTCTGTACATCTAACTGTGGACAACTAGTTGTAGGTTACTAACGAGGACAGCTGACTTAATAAACTTAAAACATCAAAATATATTAAAAGTGTTGTAAATATATTTTGAACATACTTTGATATATATGTATATATTGTTATAGGTTCGTGAATCAACCAGTGGCCAAGTCTTACTTCCCGACGAAGTAAAAATCTGTGAAAGTGAGTTATAGTCCCACTTTTAAAATCTAATATTTTTGGGATGAGAATACATGCAGGTTTTATAAATGATTTACAAAATAGACACAAGTACGTGAAACTACATTCTATGGTTGAATTATCGAAATCGAATATGCCCCTTTTTATTAAGTCTGGTAATCTAAGAATTAGGGAACAGACACCCTAATTGACGCGAATCCTAAAGATAGATCTATTGGGCCTAACAAACCCCATCCAAAGTACCGGATGCTTTAGTACTTCGAAATTTATATCATATCCGAAGGGTGTCCCGGAATGATGGGGATATTCTTATATATGCATCTTGTTATTGTCGGTTACCAGGTGTTCACCATATGAATGATTTTTATCTCTATGTATGGGATGTGTATTGAAATATGAAATCTTGTGGTCTATTGTTACGATTTGATATATATAGGTTAAACCTATAACTCACCAACATTTTTGTTGACGTTTTAAGCATGTTTATTCTCAGGTGATTATTAAGAGCTTCCGCTGTCGCATACTTAAATAAGGACAAGATTTGGAGTCCATGCTTGTATGATATTGTGTAAAAACTGCATTCAAGAAACTTATTTTGTTGTAACATATTTGTATTGTAAACCATTATGTAATGGTCGTGTGTAAACAGGATATATTAGATTATCATTATTTGATAATCTACGTAAAGCTTTTTAAACCTTTATTGATGAAATAAAGGTTATGGTTTGTTTAAAAATGAATGCAGTCTTTGAAAAACGTCTCATATAGAGGTCAAAACATATGTTTCATATAGACAATTGACCACCCAAGTTGACCGGTGATTCACGAACGTTAAAACTTGTAAAAACTATATGATGACATATATATGGATATATATATAGTTAACATGATACTATGATAAGTAAACATATCATTAAGTATATTAACAATGAACTACATATGTAAAAACAAGACTACTAACTTAATGATTTTTAAACGAGACATATATGTAACGATTATCGTTGTAAAGACATTTAATGTATATATATCATATTAAGAGATATTCATACATGATAATATCATGATAATATAATAATTTAAAATCTAATTTGATATTATAAACATTGGGTTAACAACATTTAACAAGATCGTTAACCTAAAGGTTTCAAAACAACACTTACATGTAACGACTAACGATGACTTAACGACTCAGTTAAAATGTATATACATGTAGTGTTTTAATATGTATTTATACACTTTTGAAAGACTTCAATACACTTATCAAAATACTTCTACTTAACAAAAATGCTTACAATTACATCCTCGTTCAGTTTCATCAACAATTCTACTCGTATGCACCCGTATTCGTACTCGTACAATACACAGCTTTTAGATGTATGTACTATTGGTATATACACTCCAATGATCAGCTCTTAGCAGCCCATGTGAGTCACCTAACACATGTGGGAACCATCATTTGGCAACTAGCATGAAATATCTCATAAAATTACAAAAATATGAGTAATCATTCATGACTTATTTACATGAAAACAAAATTACATATCCTTTATATCTAATCCATACACCAACGACCAAAAACACCTACAAACACTTTCATTCTTCAATTTTCTTCATCTAATTGATCTCTCTCAAGTTCTATCTTCAAGTTCTAAGTGTTCTTCATAAATTCCAAAAGTTATAGTTTCATAAAATCAAGAATACTTTCAAGTTTGCTAGCTCACTTCCAATCTTGTAAGGTGATCATCCAACCTCAAGAAATCTTTGTTTCTTACAGTAGGTTATCATTCTAATACAAGGTAATAATCATATTCAAACTTTGGTTCAATTTCTATAACTATAACAATCTTATTTCAAGTGATGATCTTACTTGAACTTGTTTTCGTGTCATGATTCTGCTTCAAGAACTTCGAGCCATCCAAGGATCCATTGAAGCTAGATCCATTTTTCTCTTTTCCAGTAGGTTTATCCAAGGAACTTAAGGCAGTAATGATGTTCATAACATCATTCAATTTATACATATAAAGCTATCTTATTCGAAGGTTTAAACTTGTATTCACTAGAACATAGTTTAGTTAATTCTAAACTTGTTCGCAAACAAAAGTTAATCCTTCTAACTTGACTTTTAAAATCAACTAAACACATGTTCTATATCTATATGATATGCTAACTTAATGATTTAAAACCTGGAAACACGAAAAACACCGTAAAACCGGATTTACGCCGTCGTAGTAACACCGCGGGCTGTTTTGGGTTAGTTAATTAAAAACTATGATAAACTTTGATTTTAAAGTTGTTATTCTGAGAAAATGATTTTTATTATGAACATGAAACTATATCCAAAAATTATGATTAAACTCAAAGTGGAAGTATGTTTTCTAAAATGGTCATCTAGACGTCGTTCTTTCGACTGAAATGACTACCTTTACAAAAATAACTTGTAACTTATTTTTCCGACTATAAACCTATACTTTTCTGTTTAGATTCATAAAATAGAGTTCAATATGAAACCATAGCAATTTGATTCACTCAAAACGGATTTAAAATGAAGAAGTTATGGGTAAAACAAGATTGGATAATTTTTCTCATTTTAGCTACGTGAAAATTGGTAACAAATCTATTCCAACCATAACTTAATCAACTTGTATTGTATATTATGTAATCTTGAGATACCATAGACACGTATACAATGTTTCGACCTATCATGTCGACACATCTATATATATTTCGGAACAACCATAGACACTCTATATGTGAATGTTGGAGTTAGCTATACAGGGTTGAGGTTGATTCCAAAATATATATAGTTTGAGTTGTGATCAATACTGAGATACGTATACACTGGGTCGTGGATTGATTCAAGATAATATTTATCGATTTATTTCTGCACATCTAACTGTGGACAACTAGTTGTAGGTTACTAACGAGGACAGCTGACTTAATAAACTTAAAAAATCAAAATATATTAAAAGTGTTGTAAATATATTTTGAACATACTTTGATATATATGTATATATTGTTATAGGTTCGTGAATTAACCAGTGGCCAAGTCTTACTTCCCGACGAAGTAAAAATCTGTTAAAGTGAGTTATAGTCCCACTTTTAAAATCTAATATTTTTGGGATGAGAATACATGCAGGTTTTATAAATGGTTTACAAAATAGACACAAGTACGTGAAACTACATTCTATGGTTGAATTATCAAAATCGAATATGCCCCTTTTTATTAAGTCTGGTAATCTAAGAATTAGGGAACAGACACCCTAATTGACGCGAATCCTAAAGATAGATCTATTGGGCCTAACAAACCCCATCCAAAGTACCGGATGCTTTAGTACTTCGAAATTTATATCATATCCGAAGGGTGTCCCGGAATGATGGGGATATTCTTATATATGCATCTTGTTAATGTCGGTTACCAGGTGTTCACCATATGAATGATTTTTATCTCTATGTATGGGATGTGTATTGAAATATGAACTCTTGTGGTCTATTATTATGATTTGATATATATAGGTTAAACCTATAACTCACCAACATTTTTGTTGACGTTTTAAGCATGTTTATTCTCAGGTGATTATTAAGAGCTTCCGCTGTCGCATACTTAAATAAGGACGAGATTTGGAGTCCATGCTTGTATGATATTGTGTAAAAACTGCATTCAAGAAACTTATTTTGTTGTAACATATTTGTATTGTAAACCATTATGTAATGGTCGTGTGTAAACAGGATATTTTAGATTATCATTATTTGATAATCTACGTAAAGCTTTTTAAAACCTTTATCTATGAAATAAAGGTTATGGTTTGTTTTAAAAATGAATGCAGTCTTTGAAAAACGTCTCATATAGAGGTCAAAACCTCGCAACGAAATCAATTAATATGGAACGTTTTTAATCAATAAGAACGGGACATTTCAGTAACTGAAATGTCCCGTTCTTATTGATTAAAAACGTTCCATATTACTTGATTTCGTTGCGAGGTTTTGACCTCTATATGAGACGTTTTTCAAAGACTGCATTCATTTTTAAACAAACCATAACCTTTATTTCATCAATAAAGGTTTAAAACGCTTTACGTAGATTATCAAATAATGATAATCTAAAATATCCTGTTTACACACGACCATTACATAATGGTTTACAATACAAATATGTTACAACAAAATAAGTTTCTTGAATGCAGTTTTTACACAATATCATACAAGCATGGACTCCAAATCTTGTCCTTATTTAAGTATGTGACAGCGGAAGCTCTTAATAATCACCTGAGAATAAACATGCTTAAAACGTCAACAAAAATGTTGGTGAGTTATAGGTTTAACCTATATATATCAAATCGTAACAATAGACCACAAGATTTCATATTTCAATACACATCCCATACATAGAGATAAAAATCATTCATATGGTGAACACCTGGTAACCGACAATAACAAGATGCATATATAAGAATATCCCCATCATTCCGGGACACCCTTCGGATATGATATAAATTTCGAAGTACTAAAGCATCCGGTACTTTGGATGGGGTTTGTTAGGCCCAATAGATCTATCTTTAGGATTCGCGTCAATTAGGGTGTCTGTTCCCTAATTCTTAGATTACCAGACTTAATAAAAAGGGGCATATTCGATTTCGATAATTCAACCATAGAATGTAGTTTCACGTACTTGTGTCTATTTTGTAAATCATTTATAAAACCTGCATGTATTCTCATCCCAAAAATATTAGATTTTAAAAGTGGGACTATAACTCACTTTCACAGATTTTTACTTCGTCGGGAAGTAAGACTTGGCCACTGGTTGATTCACGAACCTATAACAATATATACATATATATCAAAGTATGTTCAAAATATATTTACAACACTTTTAATATATTTTGATGTTTTAAGTTTATTAAGTCAGCTGTCCTCGTTAGTAACCTACAACTAGTTGTCCACAGTTAGATGTACAGAAATAAATCGATAAATATTATCTTGAATCAATCCACGACCCAGTGTATACGTATCTCAGTATTGATCACAACTCAAACTATATATATTTTGGAATCAACCTCAACCCTGTATAGCTAACTCCAACATTCACATATAGAGTGTCTATGGTTGTTCCGAAATATATATAGATGTGTCGACATGATAGGTCGAAACATTGTATACGTGTCTATGGTATCTCAAGATTACATAATATATAATACAAGTTGATTAAGTTATGGTTGGAATAGATTTGTTACCAATTTTCACGTAGCTAAAATGAGAAAAATTATCCAATCTTGTTTTACCCATAACTTCTTCATTTTAAATCCGTTTTGAGTGAATCAAATTGCTATGGTTTCATATTGAACTCTATTTTATGAATCTAAACAGAAAAAGTATAGGTTTATAGTCGAAAAAATAAGTTACAAGTCGTTTTTGTAAAGGTAGTCATTTCAGTCGAAAGAACGACGTCTAGATGACCATTTTAGAAAACATACTTTCACTTTGAGTTTAACCATAATTTTTGGATATAGTTTCATGTTCATAATAAAAATCATTTTCTCAGAATAACAACTTTTAAATCAAAGTTTATCATAGTTTTTAATTAACTAACCCAAAACAGCCCGCGGTGTTACTACGACGGCGTAAATCCGGTTTTACGGTGTTTTCGTGTTTCCAGGTTTTAAATCATTAAGTTAGCATATCATATAGATATAGAACATGTGTTTAGTTGATTTTAAAAGTCAAGTTAGAAGGATTAACTTTTGTTTGCGAACAAGTTTAGAATTAACTAAACTATGTTCTAGTGATTACAAGTTTAAACCTTCGAATAAGATAGCTTTATATGTATGAATCGAATGATGTTATGAACATCATTACTACCTTAATTTCCTTGGATAAACCTACTGGAAAAGAGAAAAATGGATCTAGCTTCAATGGATCCTTGGATGGCTCGAAGTTCTTGAAGCAGAATCATGACACGAAAACAAGTTCAAGTAAGATCATCACTTGAAATAAGATTGTTATAGTTATAGAAATTGAACCAAAGTTTGAATATGATTATTACCTTGTATTAGAATGATAACCTACTGTAAGAAACAAAGATTTCTTGAGGTTGGATGATCACCTTACAAGATTGGAAGTGAGCTAGCAAACTTGAAAGTATTCTTGATTTTATGAAACTAGAACTTTTGGAATTTATGAAGAACACTTAGAACTTGAAGATAGAACTTGAGAGAGATCAATTAGATGAAGAAAATTGAAGAATAAAAGTGTTTGTAGGTGTTTTTGGTCGTTGGTGTATGGATTAGATATAAAGGATATGTAATTTTGTTTTCATGTAAATAAGTCATGAATGATTACTCATATTTTTGTAATTTTATGAGATATTTCATGCTAGTTGCCAAATGATGGTTCCCACATGTGTTAGGTGACTCACATGGGCTGCTAAGAGCTGATCATTGGAGTGTATATACCAATAGTACATACATCTAAAAGCTGTGTATTGTACGAGTACGAATACGGGTGCATACGAGTAGAATTGTTGATGAAACTGAACGAGGATGTAATTGTAAGCATTTTTGTTAAGTAGAAGTATTTTGATAAGTGTATTGAAGTCTTTCAAAAGTGTATAAATACATATTAAAACACTACATGTATATACATTTTAACTGAGTCGTTAAGTCATCGTTAGTCGTTACATGTAAATGTTGTTTTGAAACCTTTAGGTTAACGATCTTGTTAAATGTTGTTAACCCAATGTTTATAATATCAAAAGAGATTTTAAATTATTATATTATCATGATATTATGATGTACGAATATCTCTTAATATGATATATATACATTAAATGTCGTTACAACGATAATCGTTACACATATGTCTCGTTTCAAAATCATTAAGTTAGTAGTCTTGTTTTTACATATGTAGTTCATTGTTAATATACTTAATGATATGTTTAATTATCATAATATAATTTTAACTATATATATAACCATATATATGTCATCATATAGTTTTTACAAGTTTTAACGTTCGTGAATCACCGGTCAACTTGGGTGGTCAATTGTCTATATGAAACCTATTTCAATTAATCAAGTCTTAACAAGTTTGATTGCTTAACATGTTGGAAACATTTAATCATGTAAACATCAATCTCAGTTAATATATATAAACATGGAAAAGTTCGGGTCACTACAGTACCTACCCGTTAAATAAATTTCGCCCCGAAATTTTAAGCTGTTGAAGGTGTTGACGAATCTTCTGGAAATAGATGCGGGTATTTCTTCTTCATCTGATCTTCACGCTCCCAGGTGAACTCGGGTCCTCTACGAGCATTCCATCGAACCTTAACAATTGGTATCTTGTTTTGCTTAAGTCTTTTAACCTCACGATCCATTATTTCGACGGGTTCTTCGATGAATTGAAGTTTTTCGTTGATTTGGATTTCATCTAACGGAATAGTGAGATCTTCTTTAGCAAAACATTTCTTTAAATTCGAGACGTGGAAAGTGTTATGTACAGCCGCGAGTTGTTGAGGTAACTCTAGTCGGTAAGCTACTGGTCCGACACGATCAATAATCTTGAATGGTCCAATATACCTTGGATTTAATTTCCCTCGTTTACCAAATCGAACAACGCCTTTCCAAGGTGCAACTTTAAGCATGACCATCTCTCCAATTTCAAATTCTATATCTTTTCTTTTAATGTCAGCGTAGCTCTTTTGTCGACTTTGGGCGGTTTTCAACCGTTGTTGAATTTGGATGATCTTCTCGGTAGTTTCTTGTATAATCTCCGGACCCGTAATCTGTCTATCCCCCACTTCACTCCAACAAATCGGAGACCTGCACTTTCTACCATAAAGTGCTTCAAATGGCGCCATCTCAATACTTGAATGGTAGCTGTTGTTGTAGGAAAATTC
This sequence comes from Rutidosis leptorrhynchoides, assembly GCF_046630445.1. Taxonomy (NCBI): domain Eukaryota; kingdom Viridiplantae; phylum Streptophyta; class Magnoliopsida; order Asterales; family Asteraceae; genus Rutidosis; species Rutidosis leptorrhynchoides. Next base: position 554,086,113 of record NC_092336.1, on the reverse strand, counting down.
TGCTAACGGTAGATGTCGATCCCAACTGTTTCCGAAATCAATAACACAAGCTCGTAGCATGTCTTCAAGCGTTTGTATCGTCCTTTCGCTCTGCCCATCAGTTTGTGGATGATAGGCAGTACTCATGTCTAGACGAGTTCCTAATGCTTGCTGTAATGTCTGCCAGAATCTTGAAATAAATCTGCCATCCCTATCAGAGATAATAGAGATTGGTATTCCATGTCTGGAGATGACTTCCTTCAAATACAGTCGTGCTAACTTCTCCATCTTGTCATCTTCTCTTATTGGTAGGAAGTGTGCTGATTTGGTGAGACGATCAACTATTACCCAAATAGTATCAAAACCACTTGCAGTCCTTGGCAATTTAGTGATGAAATCCATGGTAATGTTTTCCCATTTCCATTCCGGGATTTCGGGTTGTTGAAGTAGACCTGATGGTTTCTGATGCTCAGCTTTGACCTTAGAACACGTCAAACATTCTCCTACGTATTTAGCAACATCGGCTTTCATACCCGGCCACCAAAAATGTTTCTTGAGATCCTTGTACATCTTCCCCGTTCCAGGATGTATTGAGTATCTGGTTTTATGAGCTTCTCTAAGTACCATTTCTCTCATATCTCCAAATTTTGGTACCCAAATCCTTTCAGCCCTATACCGGGTTCCGTCTTCCCGAATATTAAGATGCTTCTCCGATCCTTTGGGTATTTCATCCTTTAAATTTCCCTCTTTTAAAACTCCTTGTTGCGCCTCCTTTATTTGAGTAGTAATGTTATTATGAATCATTATATTCATAGATTTTACTCGAATGGGTTCTCTATCCTTCCTGCTCAAGGCATCGGCTACCACATTTGCCTTCCCCGGGTGGTAACGAATCTCAAAATCGTAATCATTCAATAATTCAATCCACCTACGCTGCCTCATATTCAGTTGTTTCTGATTAAATATGTGTTGAAGACTTTTGTGGTCGGTATATATAATACTTTTGACCCCATATAAGTAGTGCCTCCAAGTCTTTAATGCAAAAACAACCGCGCCTAATTCCAAATCATGCGTCGTATAATTTTGTTCGTGAATCTTCAATTGTCTAGACGCATAAGCAATCACCTTCGTTCGTTGCATTAATACACAACCGAGACCTTGCTTTGATGCGTCACAATAAATCACAAAATCATCATTCCCTTCAGGCAATGACAATATAGGTGCCGTAGTTAGCTTTTTCTTCAATAACTGAAACGCTTTCTCTTGTTCATCATTCCATTCAAATTTCTTCCCTTTATTCGTTAATGCAGTCAAGGGTTTTGCTATTCTGGAAAAGTCTTGGATGAACCTTCTGTAGTAACCAGCTAGTCCTAAAAACTGGCGTACGTGTTTCGGAGTTTTCGGGGTTTCCCACTTTTCAACAGTTTCTATCTTTGCTGGATCCACCTTAATACCTTCTTTGTTCACTATGTGACCGAGGAATTGAACTTCTTCCAACCAAAATGCACACTTTGAAAACTTAGCGTACAATTCTTCCTTCCTCAATACTTCTAACACCTTTCTCAAATGTTCACCGTGTTCTTGGTCATTCTTTGAGTAAATAAGTATGTCATCAATGAAAACAATGACAAACTTGTCAAGGTATGGTCCACACACTCGGTTCATAAGGTCCATGAACACAGCTGGTGCATTAGTTAAACCAAACGGCATGACCATAAACTCGTAATGACCGTAACGTGTTCTGAAAGCAGTCTTTGGAATATCATCTTCTTTCACCCTCATTTGATGATACCCGGAACGTAAGTCAATCTTTGAATAAACAGACGAGCCTTGTAGTTGATCAAATAAGTCGTCGATTCTCGGTAGTGGGTAGCGGTTCTTGATGGTAAGTTTGTTCAACTCTCGGTAGTCGATACACAACCTGAATGTACCATCTTTCTTCTTGACAAACAAAACAGTAGCTCCCCACGGTGATGTGCTTGGTTGAATGAAACCACGCTCTCAAACACGAAGATTACACAAGTCACTTTGGAGATATGAGAGAAATGGTACTTAAAGAAGCTCATAAAACCAGATACTCAATACATCCTGGAACGGGGAAGATGTACAAGGATCTCAAGAAACATTTTTGGTGGCCGGGTATGAAAGCCGATGTTGCTAAATACGTAGGAGAATGTTTGACGTGTTCTAAGGTCAAAGCTGAGCATCAGAAACCATCAGGTCTACTTCAACAACCCGAAATCCCGGAATGGAAATGGGAAAACATTACCATGGATTTCATCACTAAATTGCCAAGGACTGCAAGTGGTTTTGATACTATTTGGGTAATAGTTGATCGTCTCACCAAATCAGCACACTTCCTACCAATAAGAGAAGATGACAAGATGGAGAAGTTAGCACGACTGTATTTGAAGGAAGTCGTCTCCAGACATGGAATACCAATCTCTATTATCTCTGATAGGGATGGCAGATTTATTTCAAGATTCTGGCAGACATTACAGCAAGCATTAGGAACTCGTCTAGACATGAGTACTGCCTATCATCCACAAACTGATGGGCAGAGCGAAAGGACGATACAAACGCTTGAAGACATGCTACGAGCATGTGTTATTGATTTCGGAAACAGTTGGGATCGACATCTACCGTTAGCAGAATTTTCCTACAACAACAGCTACCATTCAAGCATTGAGATGGCGCCGTTTGAAGCACTTTATGGTAGAAAGTGCAGGTCTCCGATTTGTTGGAGTGAAGTGGGGGATAGACAGATTACGGGTCCGGAGATTATACAAGAAACTACCGAGAAGATCATCCAAATTCAACAACGGTTGAAAACCGCCCAAAGTCGACAAAAGAGCTACGCTGACATTAAAAGAAAAGATATAGAATTTGAAATTGGAGAGATGGTCATGCTTAAAGTTGCACCTTGGAAAGGCGTTGTTCGATTTGGTAAACGAGGGAAATTAAATCCAAGGTATATTGGACCATTCAAGATTATTGATCGTATCGGACCAGTAGCTTACCGACTAGAGTTACCTCAACAACTCGCGGCTGTACATAACACTTTCCACGTCTCGAATTTAAAGAAATGTTTTTCTAAAGAAGATCTCACTATTCCGTTAGATGAAATCCAAATCAACGAAAAACTTCAATTCATCGAAGAACCCGTCGAAATAATGGATCGTGAGGTTAAAAGACTTAAGCAAAACAAGATACCAATTGTTAAAGTTCGATGGAATGCTCGTAGAGGACCTGAGTTCACCTGGGAGCGTGAAGATCAGATGAAGAAGAAATACCCGCATCTATTTCCAGAAGATTCGTCAACACCTTCAACAGCTTAAAATTTCGGGACGAAATTTATTTAACGGGTAGGTACTGTAGTGACCCGAACTTTTCCATGTTTATATATATTAATTGAGATTGATATTTACATGATTAAATGTTTCCAACATGTTAAGCAATCAAACTTGTTAAGACTTGATTAATTGAAATAGGTTTCATATAGACAATTGACCACCCAAGTTGACCGGTGATTCACGAACGTTAAAACTTGTAAAAACTATATGATGACATATATATGGTTATATATATAGTTAAAATTATATTATGATAATTAAACATATCATTAAGTATATTAACAATGAACTACATATGTAAAAACAAGACTACTAACTTAATGATTTTGAAACGAGACATATGTGTAACGATTATCGTTGTAACGACATTTAATGTATATATATCATATTAAGAGATATTCGTACATCATAATATCATGATAATATAATAATTTAAAATCTCTTTTGATATTATAAACATTGGGTTAACAACATTTAACAAGATCGTTAACCTAAAGGTTTCAAAACAACATTTACATGTAACGACTAACGATGACTTAACGACTCAGTTAAAATGTATATACATGTAGTGTTTTAATATGTATTTATACACTTTTGAAAGACTTCAATACACTTATCAAAATACTTCTACTTAACAAAAATGCTTACAATTACATCCTCGTTCAGTTTCATCAACAATTCTACTCGTATGCACCCGTATTCGTACTCGTACAATACACAGCTTTTAGATGTATGTACTATTGGTATATACACTCCAATGATCAGCTCTTAGCAGCCCATGTGAGTCACCTAACACATGTGGGAACCATCATTTGGCAACTAGCATGAAATATCTCATAAAATTACAAAAATATGAGTAATCATTCATGACTTATTTACATGAAAACAAAATTACATATCCTTTATATCTAATCCATACACCAACGACCAAAAACACCTACAAACACTTTTATTCTTCAATTTTCTTCATCTAATTGATCTCTCTCAAGTTCTATCTTCAAGTTCTAAGTGTTCTTCATAAATTCCAAAAGTTCTAGTTTCATAAAATCAAGAATACTTTCAAGTTTGCTAGCTCACTTCCAATCTTGTAAGGTGATCATCCAACCTCAAGAAATCTTTGTTTCTTACAGTAGGTTATCATTCTAATACAAGGTAATAATCATATTCAAACTTTGGTTCAATTTCTATAACTATAACAATCTTATTTCAAGTGATGATCTTACTTGAACTTGTTTTCGTGTCATGATTCTGCTTCAAGAACTTCGAGCCATCCAAGGATCCATTGAAGCTAGATCCATTTTTCTCTTTTCCAGTAGGTTTATCCAAGGAAATTAAGGTAGTAATGATGTTCATAACATCATTCGATTCATACATATAAAGCTATCTTATTCGAAGGTTTAAACTTGTAATCACTAGAACATAGTTTAGTTAATTCTAAACTTGTTCGCAAACAAAAGTTAATCCTTCTAACTTGACTTTTAAAATCAACTAAACACATGTTCTATATCTATATGATATGCTAACTTAATGATTTAAAACCTGGAAACACGAAAACACCGTAAAACCGAATTTACGCCGTCGTAGTAACACCGCGGGCTGTTTTGGGTTAGTTAATTAAAAACTATGATAAACTTTGATTTAAAAGTTGTTATTCTGAGAAAATGATTTTTATTATGAACATGAAACTATATCCAAAAATTATGGTTAAACTCAAAGTGAAAGTATGTTTTCTAAAATGGTCATCTAGACGTCGTTCTTTCGACTGAAATGACTACCTTTACAAAAACGACTTGTAACTTATTTTTTCGACTATAAACCTATACTTTTTCTGTTTAGATTCATAAAATAGAGTTCAATATGAAACCATAGCAATTTGATTCACTCAAAACGGATTTAAAATGAAGAAGTTATGGGTAAAACAAGATTGGATAATTTTTCTCATTTTAGCTACGTGAAAATTGGTAACAAATCTATTCCAACCATAACTTAATCAACTTGTATTGTATATTATGTAATCTTGAGATACCATAGACACGTATACAATGTTTCGACCTATCATGTCGACACATCTATATATATTTCGGAACAACCATAGACACTCTATATGTGAATGTTGGAGTTAGCTATACAGGGTTGAGGTTGATTCCAAAATATATATAGTTTGAGTTGTGATCAATACTGAGATACGTATACACTGGGTCGTGGATTGATTCAAGATAATATTTATCGATTTATTTTTCTGTACATCTAACTGTGGACAACTAGTTGTAGGTTACTAACGAGGACAGCTGACTTAATAAACTTAAAACATCAAAATATATTAAAAGTGTTGTAAATATATTTTGAACATACTTTGATATATATGTATATATTGTTATAGGTTCGTGAATCAACCAGTGGCCAAGTCTTACTTCCCGACGAAGTAAAAATCTGTGAAAGTGAGTTATAGTCCCACTTTTAAAATCTAATATTTTTGGGATGAGAATACATGCAGGTTTTATAAATGATTTACAAAATAGACACAAGTACGTGAAACTACATTCTATGGTTGAATTAACGAAATCGAATATGCCCCTTTTTATTAAGTCTGGTAATCTAAGAATTAGGGAACAGACACCCTAATTGACGCGAATCCTAAAGATAGATCTATTGGGCCTAACAAACCCCATCCAAAGTACCGGATGCTTTAGTACTTCGAAATTTATATCATATCCGAAGGGTGTCCCGGAATGATGGGGATATTCTTATATATGCATCTTGTTATTGTCGGTTACCAGGTGTTCACCATATGAATGATTTTTATCTCTATGTATGGGATGTGTATTGAAATATGAAATCTTGTGGTCTATTGTTACGATTTGATATATATAGGTTAAACCTATAACTCACCAACATTTTTGTTGATGTTTAAAGCATGTTTATTCTCAGGTGAATATTAAGAGCTTCCGCTGTTGCATACTAAAATAAGGACAAGATTTGGAGTCCATGTTTGTATGATATTGTGTAAAAACTGCATTCAAGAAACTGATTTCGATGTAACATATTTGTATTGTAAACCATTATGTAATGGTCGTGTGTAAACAGGATATTTTAGATTATCATTATTTGATAATCTACGTAAAGCTTTTTAAACCTTTATTTATGAAATAAAGGTTATGGTTTGTTTTAAAAATGAATGCAGTCTTTGAAAAACGTCTCATATAGAGGTCAAAACCTCGCAACGAAATCAATTAATATGGAACGTTTTTAATCAATAAGAACGGGACATTTCAGCTAATCCATCCGGACGAAGTCCATATCGATTAAAAATGATTCACAACAGTTGATTACATCGCGAGGTACTTGACCTCTATATGATACATTTTACAAACATTGCATTCGTTTTTGAAAAGACAAACTTTCATTTCATCGAAAGTTGACGACATGCATATCATTTCATAATATATCTAACTATATTTGAATTAATAATAATCTTGATGAACTCAACGACTAGAATGCAACGTCTTTTGAAATATGTCGTGAATGACTCCAAGTAATATCTCTAAGATGAGCAAATGCACAGCGGAAGATTTCTTTCATACCTGAGAATAAACATGCTTTAAAGTGTCAACCAAAAGGTTGGTGAGTTCATTAGTTTATCATAAACGATCATTTTCATAATTTTAATAGACCACAAGATTTCATATTTCCATTTCCCATAAACATACGTCCCATGCATAGAGACAAAAATAATCATTCATATGGATTGAACACCTGGTAACCGACATTCACAATATGCATATAAGAATATCCCCATCATTCCGGGATCCTCCTTCGGACATGATATAAATTTCGAAGTACTAAAGCATCCGGTACTTTGGATGGGGCTTGTTGGGCCCGATAGATCTATCTTTAGAGTTCGCGTCAATTAGGGTGTCTGTTCCCTAATTCTTAGATTACCAGACTTAATAAAAAGGGGCATATTCGATTTCGATCATTCAACCATATAATGTAGTTTCGATTACTTGTGTCTATTTCGTAAAACATTTATAAAAGCAGCGCATGTAATTCTCAGTCCCAAAAATATATATTGCAAAAGCATTTAAAAAGGGATTAATGAAACTCACGCATATAAATATTGTAAACCAGTTAATAAAGCATTTACATTATTCTCAGCCCAAAAACGTAAAGAGTAAAAAGGGAGCAAATAAAACTCACCTAATGTATTTTGTAGTGAAAATACATATGACGACATTGAACGAGTATAGGGTTGGCCTCGGATTCACGAACCTATATTATTTGTATATATATTAAAACGTATAATCGTAATTGACAAGTTTATGTATTATCATTAATTGTTATTTTAGTAATTTATATGTTTTATTAATAACTAAATTAACTATATTTATTTTATATACTTTATTTATTATGAAAATATTAATGTTATTATGTGATATGTACTAAATATATTCTTATATAGCTATTTATTTGGTAGAATAATATAAGTAACAATTTGTATCTTTTTATGATAATATTAATATTAATAATAATTAGATTTTTAGTAATGATATTGATATTAATAGTTTTGATAATAATAATAAAAGTAATGATAATAATAATGATAAGATAAAATGTTAGTTTTTATAAAAATAATACTTTTAATAATAATGGTGATTTTTATAGTAATGATGATTTTATAGTAATGATATAGATAATACCTGTTAATAATAATAATAATAATAAATGATTGTTTTTAATTCAAAGGGAAATCTTGTTATAATATAAAATTTTCAGTGCAAATGTAAATCTTGATACTAATAATAATAAGAATGATAATAATACTAATAATACTAATCATACTTATGATAATACTGACAACATTAGTAATAATACGTATGTTAATAATTATACTAATACTTATGCAATGATGCTAATATTAATACTAATGAAATTAGTAATAAATTGTGTTATTTTTATAATAACACTAATAATGATAATAATAATCATAATAATGATAATACTTGTATCAATAGTAATTATGATAATAATACTAGTACTACCAAATGATAATATTTAGTAAAATCAAAAAAACATAATAATATTAATCCTATTATTTATTAACATAATAACAATTATTAATAATAATATCAATAATACCAATAATATTTATAATAATAATAATAACAATAGAAGTAATCTTAGTATGAAAACTACCTCATTAGGCTTTTTTTAAAAAAAATGTCTCTGCCTAGTCTCGAACCCGTGACCTCCCACTACTACACCAACACCCTTAACCATTACTCCAATTCTGTCCTTCTGTTAACATACTCAACCCATTTAATTATACACCATATTATTTTAGTTCTTCCTCTAACCCATTTCATAATCATGTTATCATTTTAATCATCACCATAATCCTCTACGACCTCACCATCACAGCCCATCATTCATCATTATTATCTATCATCAATCGTGTACAAGTAGAAACCCAGTCGAAGCCTACTCATTCAAAAGAATTGTTACTAGCCCGGGTTAAAAATCAATAGCCCATTCCGAATTTATTAATAAGCCCAACAGCAAAACCCTTTAATTTCGAACATGAATAAAAACGCTAGTTTCACAAGTCCATTAACATATAACCAAAACAAGCCCAATAAAAGAAAAATCAAATCCAACCTGTCTTAAAGAAAGAAAGAAAACGTCGGTGTCTTAATCAAGTTGTAGCAGCCTTCTTTGACCACCGTAGCAATAGTATCGAACAAGAGATGGTTGTGGGAGCTGTCGAACATAAACATATAATGATAGAAGATAACGTGGGTGTCGAAGAAGGAGTGTTTTGGGTTTGAAACTGACCAGAAAAATAACAACAATAATATCATACTTCTTTGAATCATGTCATCATCATCATCTTTACTCGAACATCATCATTATCCTTCATTCACAGTTTAAGATAAAAACAGAAACTGCAGCAGTAAAAGGGAATCGAAGATGTGATGTTGGTATTTGGTTTAACCAAGAAAAAAAATAAAAGAACTGTAGTAGATGGTGGCTGCAGTTGGTGATTGTTCATGGGACATAAACGTTTTTATAGAAACTGCAGTTACCGGTAACTATTATCGATGGTTGCAGGTGAATGTACAGCAGCCTGATTATGGTAACTTAAGGTGGTGATCTTGTGGTGTCGATGATGGTGGTGGATTATGGTAACCGGAGTTGAAGATCGATGGTGGAAAGAGAAAAAGGTGGTTTGTAGTGTGGTGTATGTTGGTTCCCGGAGGAGATTGAGTGTTGATCGACAATGGCGGATTAGGTGGGTTTGCTTGCGGTTGTCGAGTGTAGGGAGGGTGAAGATGATCATATTTGATCACGAACTAAAAATATATATGTGTATGTCTTCGTGTGGATGTATGTCCATATGATTCTGTATATAATAGAAAAATGTGGTTCATTGAATCTCAAAAAAAAATATAACATAAATCTAAGTAGTAACTGATATATTACGTAGTGGGGTTTTTGTGATTAGAGTGTTTGTTGGTTTTCATATGTGTGTGTGCATATAATATATCTATATTCAGTGTTAGTGGGTATATATATAATTTATGAGTTGGTATAATATCAAGTGGGATGTGGGATCCCTTGTTTGTAAAACGTCTGCCAAAGAAAAGAAAGAAAAATAATACGCCAATGATTCAAGTCATCTTCCATCATCCATGTTACTTTAAAAAAACAAAAAATAATTGAACGTCCCTTTTTCTAAATCTATTTCTGTCGACCAATAACTTCATGTGGTCCCACATGATTTATTTAAAAAAAAAACGTGGTTGGCCATACTTGAAAAGTATAACACATGGCAAAGCAAATTTTGGATCCTTATCTTTATATATAATTTGCATTTTTAATATATATATATATATATATATATATATATATATATATATATATATATATATATATATATATATATATATATAAATATATATATATATATATATATATATATATATATATATAGTGGTTGTGTGCTGAATTATGTATAGTTATAAATTGTGTAAGGTGAGAAAAATGTAAAGTGCCAGTTGGATGTTTGAATATAATAGCGTGTGTGTATTAGTAATATTATTTTTATGTGTGTAGTATAAACAAGTTTACAAAATGTGAAATGTCTTATTATTAATTAATATAATGTCATATGTGATTGAATAAAATTAAATATGTGTTGTTAAGTATCATGTGGTGAAGTAATGTATTTCAATTTATTATATACATACATATCTATATATACACATATCTATTTTACAATTTTATTGCCCGTGAATCGTCGGGAATAGTCAAAGGGTAATTAAACATATGAACATAGTTCCAAAGTTTTCGAGACTAAATATTACAGATTTTTCTTATCGTATCGGAAACACATAAAGATTAAGTTTAAATTTGGTCGAATATTCCCGGGTCGTCACAGTACCTACCCGTTAAAGAAATTTCGTCCCGAAATTTAAGTGAGGTGGTCATGGCTAACAATAAAAATGTTTTCATGCCGAATCTGAGTTGATAAATAGAGTTTTATCAATATTGGTTAATATAGATAAAAAGATTTGATTATGTGAAACGTACGAGTGAAGTTCTCACAAAAGATTGAGATAAAGATTTAACTTTTGATGTAGTCACGTTTGAATTTAGAAAATAAGGTGCGTCTTAGCTTTTGATGTCGTCTTGGTTGAATTCCGAAATTCAATGGATTTAAAGAAAATCTTCGAAATCTAAAAGATTTAATTCTTCAGCGAGTAAGGAAGTTAAGATCTCTATAATTAAATACGGTGATCTGTCTCGATTACTCTGTCTGATATTTTCATTATAAATTAAGCTCTTTCGTTCCATTATTCTCACCATTCCTATACTTTCTTTCTTAGTTCATACATCTAAAATATTGTGAAAATGCTTAATCCAGTTCTAATCTTTGATATTTTTCTAATTATCATTTCTGTCATCCTTCTTTTCGTTCTTCCACCAGAAAAATCTGTTTACTTCTACCATCGCCTTGGGGTGATACTATTCTTAATTATACCGTGTCTTTATATTGTTATTCGTATTAATATCCACGATTTGTAATTTATATGTTGTTATCGGGTCTTATATCTTCCCTTATACTTCGAAGTCCTTGCTTCTTTTTCTATAGTCATTGTCATCCCCAGTTAATACTCCTCCCTATTTGCTATGATTTATACTCCAATTTCTATTTCGGAGCTTTGTCCCTACGTTTCTTCTTCTTGCGATTGGGCATCTCTTATAATGGTCCAGGATTCGCAGATACAAGTTTCAGAATGAACGTTGTTAATGTTCTAAGAAAGAAACGGTAATAGCACAATTTGACTTGTCAAATTACCAGAATTCAAAGAAAGATAGGACTATCAAGAAAAATATGTTCTTGATATGTTTATAGATTAGACATAACGTAAGAGTCGTGTAACATGGCATATGATGACGTTATGATCTGTGAATCATCACATTCCATTTAGAAACTCAGCATGACTTACTGTAATATAATCACGTTGATCAAGTGTCATTATTTTATACTAACTCATGCATCAGTTCCCAATATTACTTCAATAACATTCATATTTAAGCTTGAAAGTTTACAGAATATAGAAACTAACAGTTTCTATATGATGTAACACTGATAGCACGATGAGATTAATGATTTCAGATAAGAACAGTTATGAAAATATCTTCAGAAATATGGAGAATATTTATAATGAAAGATACGATGATACCTTGAAATTTCTAATATCGAAGGATGGTGAAGAAAATTTATCCGTAAGGGTTTAGATTCGGAAGCAAGGTATTCGCTAAAGATTTCATCAGAAACAGAATCATCAGATTCTTTAAATACAGAGTGTGGTCCTTGTATTTGCCTTGGTCTCCTTCGTGGTTAGCTCAATCCGTATTCCAGTTTCAATTTTTCTGAGCTTTTCCAACATACTATTCTTTATCATTAAACTTCCGACGATTAAGGTCATTTACGATTGTCTACAGTTTCTGCTGCTTCATTCAGCTTTTTCAATATTCAGAGTATTGATTTGTGACTGAGTGCTTTTCAGAATTTCAGAATGAAAGATCATAATTCTAAGAGATAAATGTCATACATATAACTGTTGATGTAGATATGATATGAGATTTCAAAATACTGATTTTCAAATTCTCGGTAATTAGAATGGCAATTCTCGTTATAAGACGTGAATGAGTATATGATAGAGTTTCAATGAGTATAAAGATTTTTCAGAAAGTCAAAGATCAATGGAGTTGCTAGCAAGTTTACTTCTAATGTGGTGGAATATAAACAGTTCCCTGGTAACGATGACGAAAGGTAAACTTATATATCAAAGTTATAATAAGGTTTATTCAAATGAAAAGTTGAAATTGGTTTGCTGAAGCTGTGACATAATTGGCTACTTTGAAAAGAAATTTCATGGTTATTTTCGGTAATAGCAATGCCGAAGGAGCTAGCACAGATGCGTGTTAAACGTTTACTCAGGTTCCGAGTATTTTTCAGGTGCATAACTATATGCATAAATCTTTTCTTCCGTGGATAAAGTGCAGTTGGTTCATCCTTTCGATTGAGGTGTTTTCAAGAATCATGAAAGATTTTTGAACGTAGATTGTAATCGTCAAGATACAAATGAGATTTGAGATGAAATCAAGTGGCAAACTTGAAGAATTGTTTAGTTTCATATATTATAATCAATATTTTAATTCATTTTAATTGTCCAATGTTATTAGTCCACAGTCGATAGTCCACAGTTTACAGTCAAATATTTCATATATAGCTTAATATATAATATTCGAATTAATTAATACGTATCGTGACCCGTGTACATGTCTCAGACTCGATCACAACTCAAAGTATATATATTATTTGAGAATCAACCTCAACCCTGTATAGCGAACTCGATCATTACTGCATATAGAGTGTCTATGGTTATTCCAAATAATATATATATATATATATATATATATATATATATATATATATATATATATATATATATATATATATATATATATATATATATGCGTCGATATGATATGTCAAAACCTTATATACGTGTCCCGATATTTAAAGTACGTAAAATAAATACAGAAATTAAATGACGATAAATAAAGTGCGTAAAGTAAATAACAAAAATTAAATGACGATAAATAAAATTGCGAGAATATAAATTGCGATAATTAAATTGCGATAAATAAAATGTAATCAGTTAGCTAGGAACAATTAGTTAGGAACAGTTATACGAAGTCGACAAAAGAGCATTCTAACAACGTTACGGTTTGAGAGCGTGGTTTCATTCAACCAAGCACATCACCGTGATAATGTCAAGTATAAAACTAATTACCGACTATATCATTAATATAATACCCAAATACATAATGAACAAATGTTTATATAACTGTAATATTTAATATAATATAAACAAATTACATAGTTAAATAGTTATACATATTTATAGAATAATATTGAACATATTTAATATAAAACAAATAAAATACCATATTTAATATAATGATATTAAATATACCAATAAAATAACTATATTATATTAACTATCATATATATAATTATCATATTATAATATTATTTTAATTTGATGAATATATTAATATAATGATTAATTGATAATAATATGATTTAAGAGTTAGTTTGTCAATTCATATATACAACGACGGCTCGTATTAGGGGAACATCATATATCCCTAGAAACTTGGCAAAACGAACCAAAACCGAAGAAGAAGAAACGAGCGAGTCGGAATAAGATAGTTGTATTCGTGTGGTGTAATATATGTAATATAGTGTTCTTATGCTTTATGATATATGTAAAAATTGCTTGTATTAATAAGTATTTTTTTATGAAACTAACTCTTGTCTATTTTACAGTTTAAAAACACAAAATGGATAGACAACCCAATATTTTAAGAGACCTACCCGGAGACATGATTGATGAAATCTTGTCTAGAGTCGGCCAGAATTCTTCGGCACAACTATTTAAGGCGAGATCAGTTTGTAAGACATTCGAAGAACGTTCCAAGAATGTCTTGGTTTATAAGAGACTTTCGTTTGAAAGATGGGGGATATCACATTGGGAAACCCATAAGTTACGATGTGTTTACTTTGACGCATATATTGCGGGGAACCCAAATGCTATTTTACGCAACGGGTTAAGAAATTATTTTGACTCAATATATCCGAATATTGGACTTCGTGATTTAGAAAAAGCGGCTAACATGCAACATAAAGAAGCATGTTATGTTTACGGATTAGTAATGTTCGCTTCTCACCAAAGTGAGAACAAGAACATCGGGCTACAACTATTAAACAAAACTTTTCCACAAGTGACGGAGTCGGTAATTGGGGTAAGAAATGAGGTTTTTAGATTATTACGGGACTGTTGGACATTACGTAACCCTCGTCCCTTTGATGACGTTACAACACGCTGTCTTATCAACGGCCATAACGGTTATGTTGCACAAGACCAAGGATGGGAAGTAGTCCTAGTAAAACCAGAATGCATGACTTGTTTCTGGACGTATGAATTACGTGTCTTTATTGCCTTTGCCGAACGACTTGTGTACTAGCTAGAATTGTCTTCACAACTATCTTGTATCATAGTTATTGTGTGCTATATTTCATGCTTTATGTAAAATAAGCGGTATTGTAAGTTATTAAAATATTGTATAAAAGTTTGAACGCGAAATATTATTACAATCAGTTTTTCATATAGAATTGTAGTAGTTGAATTGTATATTAGCTACTAAGTATGAACTTAACGGGTAGGTACTACCCGAATTTAAACTTATAAAATGCTAATATGAAGAAAAAGCTTTTATAAATGAGTTCATATTATGCTACGAAATACTATTAACTACTCTTAATATTCTGTATGATTAACTTGTTCCATTTAACTATTTTGAAGGAAATGGCACCGACTACTCGACACACCGTGAATATGAATGAAGAGGAATTCCGTACTTTTCTAGCTTCAAACATAGCCGCAGTACAGGCTGCGCTACATACCAACAATAACCTTGGATCTAGCAGTACAGGAAATCGTGTAGGATGCACCTACAAAGAATTCACTGCCTGCAAACCTTTGGAATTTGATGGAACCGAAGGACCGATCGGATTGAAACGGTGGACCGAGAAGGTTGAATCGGTGTTTGCCATAAGTAAGTGTACTGAAGAGGACAAAGTGAAGTACGCTACGCATACCTTCACAGGTTCTGCGTTAACATGGTGGAATACCTATCTAGAGCAAGTGGGACAAGATGATGCATACGCACTACCGTGGTCAGCATTCAAGCACTTGATGAACGAGAAGTATCGTCCCAGAACCGAGGTCAATAAGCTCAAGACAGAACTAAGAGGGTTACGAACCCAAGGATTTGATATTACCACGTATGAAAGACGATTCACAGAATTGTGCCTATTGTGTCCGGGAGCATTCGAAGATGAGGAAGAGAAGATCGACGCGTTTGTGAAAGGATTACCGGAAAGAATCCAAGAAGATATAAGTTCACACGAGCCCGCCTCCATACAACAGGCATGTAGAATGGCTCACAAACTAGTGAACCAGATTGAAGAAAGAATTAAAGAACAGACTGCTGAAGAGGCCAATGTGAAGCAAGTCAAAAGAAAGTGGGAGGAAAACGGTGATAAGAATCACCAATACAACAACAGCAATTACAACAATAATCGCAACAATTATCCCAACAATCGCAACATCAATCGCAACTACAACAAACGGCCCAACAACAACAACAACAACAACAACAGCAACTACAACAATCATCCCAACAACAATAATAACCGTAACAACAACAACAATCAGAAGCAGCTATGCCAAAGGTGTGAAAAGAATCACTCGGGGTTCTGCACCAAATTTTGCAACAAGTGTAAAAGAAATGGTCATAGCGCGGCGAAGTGTGAGGTCTACGGACCAGGGGTTAATAGAACGAAAGGAACAAATGGTGTCGGAACGAGTAATGGCGGAGCAAGTAGTGTCGGAGCAAGTTATGCCAATGTAGTTTGTTATAAATGTGGAAAACCAGGCCACATTATTAGAAATTGCCCGAACCAGGAGAACACGAATGGACAAGGCCGTGGAAGAGTTTTCAATATTAATGCGGTAGAGGCACAGGAAGACCCGGAGCTTGTTACGGGTACGTTTCTTATTGACAATAAATCTGCTTACGTTTTATTTGATTCGGGTGCGGATAGAAGCTATATGAGTAGAGATTTTTGTGCTAAATTAAGTTGTCCATTGACGCCTTTGGATAGTAAATTTTTACTCGAATTAGCAAATGGTAAATTAATTTCAGCAGATAATATATGTCGGAATCGAGAAATTAAACTGGTTAGCGAAACATTTAAGATTGATTTAATACCAGTAGAGTTAGGGAGTTTTGATGTGATAATCGGTATGGACTGGTTGAAAGAAGTGAAAGCAGAGATCGTTTGTTACAAAAATGCAATTCGCATTATACGAGAAAAAGGAAAACCCTTAATGGTGTACGGAGAAAAGGGCAACACGAAGCTACATCTTATTAGTAATTTGAAGGCACAAAAACTAATAAGAAAAGGTTGCTATGCTGTTCTAGCACACGTCGAGAAAGTACAAACTGAAGAAAAGAGCATCAATGATGTTCCCATTGCAAAAGAATTTCCCGATGTATTTCCGAAAGAATTACCGGGATTACCCCCACATCGATCCGTTGAATTTCAAATAGATCTTGTACCAGGAGCTGCACCAATAGCTCGTGCTCCTTACAGACTCGCACCCAGCGAGATGAAAGAACTGCAAAGCCAATTACAAGAACTTTTAGAGCGTGGTTTCATTCGACCAAGCACATCACCGTGGGGAGCTCCTGTTTTGTTTGTCAAGAAGAAAGATGGTACATTCAGGTTGTGTATCGACTACCGAGAGTTGAACAAACTTACCATCAAGAACCGCTACCCACTACCGAGAATCGACGACTTATTTGATCAACTACAAGGCTCGTCTGTTTATTCAAAGATTGACTTACGTTCCGGGTATCATCAAATGCGGGTGAAAGAAGATGATATTCCAAAGACTGCTTTCAGAACACGTTACGGTCATTACGAGTTTATGGTCATGCCGTTTGGTTTAACTAATGCACCAGCTGTGTTCATGGACCTTATGAACCGAGTGTGTGGACCATACCTTGACAAGTTTGTCATTGTTTTCATTGATGACATACTTATTTACTCAAAGAATGACCAAGAACACGGTGAACATTTGAGAAAGGTGTTAGAAGTATTGAGAAAGGAAGAATTGTACGCTAAGTTTTCAAAGTGTGCATTTTGGTTGGAAGAAGTTCAATTCCTCGGTCACATAGTGAACAAAGAAGGTATTAAGGTGGATCCGGCAAAGATAGAAACTGTTGAAAAGTGGGAAACCCCGAAAACTCCGAAACACATACGCCAGTTTTTAGGACTAGCTGGTTACTACAGAAGGTTCATCCAAGACTTTTCCAGAATAGCAAAACCCTTGACTGCATTAACGCATAAAGGGAAGAAATTTGAATGGAATGATGAACAAGAGAAAGCGTTTCAGTTATTGAAGAAAAAGCTAACTACGGCACCTATATTGTCATTGCCTGAAGGGAATGATGATTTTGTGATTTATTGTGATGCATCAAAGCAAGGTCTCGGTTGTGTATTAATGCAACGAACGAAGGTGATTGCTTATGCGTCTAGACAATTGAAGATTCACGAACAAAATTATACGACGCATGATTTGGAATTAGGCGCGGTTGTTTTTGCATTAAAGACTTGGAGGCACTACTTATATGGGGTCAAAAGTATTATATATACCGACCACAAAAGTCTTCAACACATATTTAATCAGAAACAACTGAATATGAGGCAGCGTAGGTGGATTGAATTATTGAATGATTACGACTTTGAGATTCGTTACCACCCGGGGAAGGCAAATGTGGTAGCCGATGCCTTGAGCAGGAAGGACAGAGAACCCATTCGAGTAAAATCTATGAATATAATGATTCATAATAACATTACTACTCAAATAAAGGAGGCGCAACAAGGAGTTTTAAAAGAGGGAAATTTAAAGGATGAAATACCCAAAGGATCGGAGAAGCATCTTAATATTCGGGAAGACGGAAGCCGGTATAGGGCTGAAAGGATTTGGGTACCAAAATTTGGAGATATGAGAGAAATGGTACTTAGAGAAGCTCATAAAACCAGATACTCAATACATCCTGGAACGGGGAAGATGTACAAGGATCTCAAGAAACATTTTTGGTGGCCGGGTATGAAAGCCGATGTTGCTAAATACGTAGGAGAATGTTTGACGTGTTCTAAGGTCAAAGCTGAGCATCAGAAACCATCAGGTCTACTTCAACAACCCGAAATCCCGGAATGGAAATGGGAAAACATTACCATGGATTTCATCACTAAATTGCCAAGGACTGCAAGTGGTTTTGATACTATTTGGGTAATAGTTGATCGTCTCACCAAATCCGCACACTTCCTACCAATAAGAGAAGATGACAAGATGGAGAAGTTAGCACGACTGTATTTGAAGGAAGTCATCTCCAGACATGGAATACCAATCTCTATTATCTCTGATAGGGATGGCAGATTTATTTCAAGATTCTGGCAGACATTACAGCAAGCATTAGGAACTCGTCTAGACATGAGTACTGCCTATCATCCACAAACTGATGGGCAGAGCGAAAGGACGATACAAACTCTTGAAGACATGCTACGAGCTTGTGTTATTGATTTCGGAAACAGTTGGGATCGACATCTACCGTTAGCAGAATTTTCCTACAACAACAGCTACCATTCAAGCATTGAGATGGCGCCGTTTGAAGCACTTTATGGTAGAAAGTGCAGGTCTCCGATTTGTTGGAGTGAAGTGGGGGATAGACAGATTACGGGTCCGGAGATTATACAAGAAACTACCGAGAAGATCATCCAAATTCAACAACGGTTGAAAACCGCCCAAAGTCGACAAAAGAGCTACGCTGACATTAAAAGAAAAGATATAGAATTTGAAATTGGAGAGATGGTCATGCTTAAAGTTGCACCTTGGAAAGGCGTTGTTCGATTTGGTAAACGAGGGAAATTAAATCCAAGGTATATTGGACCATTCAAGATTATTGATCGTGTCGGACCAGTAGCTTACCGACTAGAGTTACCTCAACAACTCGCGGCTGTACATAACACTTTCCACGTCTCGAATTTAAAGAAATGTTTTGCTAAAGAAGATCTCACTATTCCGTTAGATGAAATCCAAATCAACGAAAAACTTCAATTCATCGAAGAACCCGTCGAAATAATGGATCGTGAGGTTAAAAGACTTAAGCAAAACAAGATACCAATTGTTAAGGTTCGATGGAATGCTCGTAGAGGACCCGAGTTCACCTGGGAGCGTGAAGATCAGATGAAGAAGAAATACCCGCATCTATTTCCAGAAGATTCGTCAACACCTTCAACAGCTTAAAATTTCGGGGCGAAATTTATTTAACGGGTAGGTACTGTAGTGACCCGAACTTTTCCATGTTTATATATATTAACTGAGATTGATGTTTACATGATTAAATGTTTCCAACATGTTAAGCAATCAAACTTGTTAAGACTTGATTAATTGAAATAGGTTTCATATAGACAATTGACCACCCAAGTTGACCGGTGATTCACGAACGTTAAAACTTGTAAAAAACTATATGATGACATATATATGGTTATATATATAGTTAACATGATATTATGATAAGTAAACATATCATTAATTATATTAACAATGAACTACATATGTAAAAACAAGACTACTAACTTAATGATTTTGAAACGAGACATATATGTAACGTTTATCGTTGTAACGACATTTAATGTATATATATCATATTAAGAGATATTCGTACATCATAATATCATAATAATATAATAATTTAAAATCTCTTTTGTTATTATAAACATTGGGTTAACAACATTTAACAAGATCGTTAACCTAAAGGTTTCAAAACAACACTTACATGTAACGACTAACGATGACTTAACGACTCAGTTAAAATGTATATACATGTAGTGTTTTAATATGTATTTATACACTTTTGAAAGACTTCAATACACTTATCAAAATACTTCTACTTAACAAAAATGCTTACAATTACATTCTCGTTCAGTTTCATCAACAATTCTACTCGTATGCACCCGTATTCGTACTCGTACAATACACAGCTTTTAGATGTATGTACTATTGGTATATACACTCCAATGATCAGCTCTTAGCAGCCCATGTGAGTCACCTAACACATGTGGGAACCATCATTTGGCAACTAGCATGAAATATCTCATAAGATTACAAAAATATGAGTAATCATTCATGACTTATTTACATGAAAACAAAATTACATATCCTTTATATCTAATCCATACACCAACGACCAAAAACACCTACAAACACTTTCATTCTTCAATTTTCTTCATCTAATTGAACTCTCTCAAGTTCTATCTTCAAGTTCTAAGTGTTCTTCATAAATTCCAAAAGTTCTAGTTTCATAAAATCAAGAATACTTTCAAGTTTGCTAGCTCACTTCCAATCTTGTAAGGTGATCATCCAACCTCAAGAAATCTTTGTTTCTTACAGTAGGTTATCATTCTAATACAAGGTAATAATCATATTCAAACTTTGGTTCAATTTCTATAACTATAACAATCTTATTTCAAGTGATGATCTTACTTGAACTTGTTTTCGTGTCATGATTTTGCTTCAAGAACTTTGAGCCATCCAAGGATCCATTGAAGCTAGATCCATTTTTATCTTTTCCAGTAGGTTCATCCAAGGAACTTAAGGTAGTAATGATGTTCATAACATCATTCAATTCATACATATAAAGCTATCTTATTCGAAGGTTTAAACTTGTAATCACTAGAACATAGTTTAGTTAATTCTAAACTTGTTCGCAAACAAAAGTTAATCCTTCTAACTTGACTTTTAAAATCAACTAAACACATGTTCTATATCTATATGATATGCTAACTTAATGATTTAAAACCTGGAAACACGAAAAACACCATAAAACCGGATTTACGCCGTCGTAGTAACACCGCGGGCTGTTTTGGGTTAGTTAATTAAAAACTATGATAAACTTTGATTTAAAAGTTGTTATTCTGAGAAAATGATTTTTATTATGAACATGAAACTATATCCAAAAATTATGGTTAAACTCAAAGTGGAAGTATGTTTTCTAAAATGGTCATCTAGACGTCGTTCTTTCGACT
Organism: Rutidosis leptorrhynchoides; assembly: GCF_046630445.1. NCBI lineage: Eukaryota > Viridiplantae > Streptophyta > Magnoliopsida > Asterales > Asteraceae > Rutidosis > Rutidosis leptorrhynchoides. The sequence continues at coordinate 554,064,483 of NC_092336.1, read as the reverse complement.
GAAATGACTACCTTTACAAAAACGACTTGTAACTTATTTTTCCGACTATAAACCTATACTTTTTTTGTTTAGATTCATAAAATAGAGTTCAATATGAAACCATAGCAATTTGATTCACTCAAAACGGATTTAAAATGAAGAAGTTATGGGTAAAACAAGATTGGATAATTTTTCTCATTTTAGCTACGTGAAAATTGGTAACAAATCTATTCCAACCATAACTTAATCAACTTGTATTATATATTATGTAATCTTGAGATACCATAGACACGTATACAATGTTTCGACCTATCATGTCGACACATCTATATATATTTCGGAACAACCATAGACACTCTATATGTGAATGTTGGAGTTAGCTATACAGGGTTGAGGTTGATTCCAAAATATATATAGTTTGAGTTGTGATCAATACTGAGATACGTATACACTGGGTCGTGGATTGATTCAAGATAATATTTATCGATTTATTTCTGTACATCTAACTGTGGACAACTAGTTGTAGGTTACTAACGAGGACAGCTGACTTAATAAACTTAAAACATCAAAATATATTAAAAGTGTTGTAAATATATTTTGAACATACTTTGATATATATGTATATATTGTTATAGGTTCGTGAATCAACCAGTGGCCAAGTCTTACTTCCCGACGAAGTAAAAATCTGTGAAAGTGAGTTATAGTCCCACTTTTAAAATCTAATATTTTTGGGATGAGAATACATGCAGGTTTTATAAATGATTTACAAAATAGACACAAGTACGTGAAACTACATTCTATGGTTGAATTATCGAAATCGAATATGCCCCTTTTTATTAAGTCTGGTAATCTAAGAATTAGGGAACAGACACCCTAATTGACGCGAATCCTAAAGATAGATCTATTGGGCCTAACAAACCCCATCCAAAGTACCGGATGCTTTAGTACTTCGAAATTTATATCATATCCGAAGGGTGTCCCGGAATGATGGGGATATTCTTATATATGCATCTTGTTATTGTCGGTTACCAGGTGTTCACCATATGAATGATTTTTATCTCTATGTATGGGATGTGTATTGAAATATGAAATCTTGTGGTCTATTGTTACGATTTGATATATATAGGTTAAACCTATAACTCACCAACATTTTTGTTGACGTTTTAAGCATGTTTATTCTCAGGTGATTATTAAGAGCTTCCGCTGTCACATACTTAAATAAGGACAAGATTTGGAGTCCATGCTTGTATGATATTGTGTAAAAACTGCATTCAAGAAACTTATTTTGTTGTAACATATTTGTATTGTAAACCATTATGTAATGGTCGTGTGTAAACAGGATATTTTAGATTATCATTATTTGATAATCTACGTAAAGCGTTTTACAAGTTTGATAATTCTAAATGTAAAGCGTAAACCATTATGTAAAGCGCTTTACGTAGATTATCAAATAATGATAATCTAAAATATCCTGTTTACACACGACCATTACATAATGGTTTACAATACAAATATGTTACAACAAAATAAGTTTCTTGAATGCAGTTTTTACACAATATCATACAAGCATGGACTCCAAATCTTGTCCTTATTTAAGTATGTGACAGCGGAAGCTCTTAATAATCACCTGAGAATAAACATGCTTAAAACGTCAACAAAAATGTTGGTGAGTTATAGGTTTAACCTATATATATCAAATCGTAACAATAGACCACAAGATTTCATATTTCAATACACATCCCATACATAGAGATAAAAATCATTCATATGGTGAACACCTGGTAACCGACAATAACAAGATGCATATATAAGAATATCCCCATCATTCCGGGACACCCTTCGGATATGATATAAATTTCGAAGTACTAAAGCATCCGGTACTTTGGATGGGGTTTGTTAGGCCCAATAGATCTATCTTTAGGATTCGCGTCAATTAGGGTGTCTGTTCCCTAATTCTTAGATTACCAGACTTAATAAAAAGGGGCATATTCGATTTCGATAATTCAACCATAGAATGTAGTTTCACGTACTTGTGTCTATTTTGTAAATCATTTATAAAACCTGCATGTATTCTCATCCCAAAAATATTAGATTTTAAAAGTGGGACTATAACTCACTTTCACAGATTTTTACTTCGTCGGGAAGTAAGACTTGGCCACTGGTTGATTCACGAACCTATAACAATATATACATATATATCAAAGTATGTTCAAAATATATTTACAACACTTTTAATATATTTTGATGTTTTAAGTTTATTAAGTCAGCTGTCCTCGTTAGTAACCTACAACTAGTTGTCCACAGTTAGATGTACAGAAATAAATCGATAAATATTATCTTGAATCAATCCACGACCCAGTGTATACGTATCTCAGTATTGATCACAACTCAAACTATATATATTTTGGAATCAACCTCAACCCTGTATAGCTAACTCCAACATTCACATATAGAGTGTCTATGGTTGTTCCGAAATATATATAGATGTGTCGACATGATAGGTCGAAACATTGTATACGTGTCTATGGTATCTCAAGATTACATAATATATAATACAAGTTGATTAAGTTATGGTTGGAATAGATTTGTTACCAATTTTCACGTAGCTAAAATGAGAAAAATTATCCAATCTTGTTTTACCCATAACTTCTTCATTTTAAATCCGTTTTGAGTGAATCAAATTGCTATGGTTTCATATTGAACTCTATTTTATGAATCTAAACAAAAAAAGTATAGGTTTATAGTCGGAAAAATAAGTTACAAGTCGTTTTTGTAAAGGTAGTCATTTCAGTCGAAAGAACGACGTCTAGATGACCATTTTAGAAAACATACTTCCACTTTGAGTTTAACCATAATTTTTGGATATAGTTTCATGTTCATAATAAAAATCATTTTCTCAGAATAACAACTTTTAAATCAAAGTTTATCATAGTTTTTAATTAACTAACCCAAAACAGCCCGCGGTGTTACTACGACGGCGTAAATCCGGTTTTATGGTGTTTTTCGTGTTTCCAGGTTTTAAATCATTAAGTTAGCATATCATATAGATATAGAACATGTGTTTAGTTGATTTTAAAAGTCAAGTTAGAAGGATTAACTTTTGTTTGCGAACAAGTTTAGAATTAACTAAACTATGTTCTAGTGATTACAAGTTTAAACCTTCGAATAAGATAGCTTTATATGTATGAATTGAATGATGTTATGAACATCATTACTACCTTAAGTTCCTTGGATGAACCTACTGGAAAAGATAAAAATGGATCTAGCTTCAATGGATCCTTGGATGGCTCAAAGTTCTTGAAGCAAAATCATGACACGAAAACAAGTTCAAGTAAGATCATCACTTGAAATAAGATTGTTATAGTTATAGAAATTGAACCAAAGTTTGAATATGATTATTACCTTGTATTAGAATGATAACCTACTGTAAGAAACAAAGATTTCTTGAGGTTGGATGATCACCTTACAAGATTGGAAGTGAGCTAGCAAACTTGAAAGTATTCTTGATTTTATGAAACTAGAACTTTTGGAATTTATGAAGAACACTTAGAACTTGAAGATAGAACTTGAGAGAGTTCAATTAGATGAAGAAAATTGAAGAATGAAAGTGTTTGTAGGTGTTTTTGGTCGTTGGTGTATGGATTAGATATAAAGGATATGTAATTTTGTTTTCATGTAAATAAGTCATGAATGATTACTCATATTTTTGTAATCTTATGAGATATTTCATGCTAGTTGCCAAATGATGGTTCCCACATGTGTTAGGTGACTCACATGGGCTGCTAAGAGCTGATCATTGGAGTGTATATACCAATAGTACATACATCTAAAAGCTGTGTATTGTACGAGTACGAATACGGGTGCATACGAGTAGAATTGTTGATGAAACTGAACGAGAATGTAATTGTAAGCATTTTTGTTAAGTAGAAGTATTTTGATAAGTGTATTGAAGTCTTTCAAAAGTGTATAAATACATATTAAAACACTACATGTATATACATTTTAACTGAGTCGTTAAGTCATCGTTAGTCGTTACATGTAAGTGTTGTTTTGAAACCTTTAGGTTAACGATCTTGTTAAATGTTGTTAACCCAATGTTTATAATAACAAAAGAGATTTTAAATTATTATATTATTATGATATTATGATGTACGAATATCTCTTAATATGATATATATACATTAAATGTCGTTACAACGATAAACGTTACATATATGTCTCGTTTCAAAATCATTAAGTTAGTAGTCTTGTTTTTACATATGTAGTTCATTGTTAATATAATTAATGATATGTTTACTTATCATAATATCATGTTAACTATATATATAACCATATATATGTCATCATATAGTTTTTTACAAGTTTTAACGTTCGTGAATCACCGGTCAACTTGGGTGGTCAATTGTCTATATGAAACCTATTTCAATTAATCAAGTCTTAACAAGTTTGATTGCTTAACATGTTGGAAACATTTAATCATGTAAACATCAATCTCAGTTAATATATATAAACATGGAAAAGTTCGGGTCACTACAGTACCTACCCGTTAAATAAATTTCGCCCCGAAATTTTAAGCTGTTGAAGGTGTTGACGAATCTTCTGGAAATAGATGCGGGTATTTCTTCTTCATCTGATCTTCACGCTCCCAGGTGAACTCGGGTCCTCTACGAGCATTCCATCGAACCTTAACAATTGGTATCTTGTTTTGCTTAAGTCTTTTAACCTCACGATCCATTATTTCGACGGGTTCTTCGATGAATTGAAGTTTTTCGTTGATTTGGATTTCATCTAACGGAATAGTGAGATCTTCTTTAGCAAAACATTTCTTTAAATTCGAGACGTGGAAAGTGTTATGTACAGCCGCGAGTTGTTGAGGTAACTCTAGTCGGTAAGCTACTGGTCCGACACGATCAATAATCTTGAATGGTCCAATATACCTTGGATTTAATTTCCCTCGTTTACCAAATCGAACAACGCCTTTCCAAGGTGCAACTTTAAGCATGACCATCTCTCCAATTTCAAATTCTATATCTTTTCTTTTAATGTCAGCGTAGCTCTTTTGTCGACTTTGGGCGGTTTTCAACCGTTGTTGAATTTGGATGATCTTCTCGGTAGTTTCTTGTATAATCTCCGGACCCGTAATCTGTCTATCCCCCACTTCACTCCAACAAATCGGAGACCTGCACTTTCTACCATAAAGTGCTTCAAACGGCGCCATCTCAATGCTTGAATGGTAGCTGTTGTTGTAGGAAAATTCTGCTAACGGTAGATGTCGATCCCAACTGTTTCCGAAATCAATAACACAAGCTCGTAGCATGTCTTCAAGCGTTTGTATCGTCCTTTCGCTCTGCCCATCAGTTTGTGGATGATAGGCAGTACTCATGTCTAGACGAGTTCCTAATGCTTGCTGTAATGTCTGCCAGAATCTTGAAATAAATCTGCCATCCCTATCAGAGATAATAGAGATTGGTATTCCATGTCTGGAGATGACTTCCTTCAAATACAGTCGTGCTAACTTCTCCATCTTGTCATCTTCTCTTATTGGTAGGAAGTGTGCGGATTTGGTGAGACGATCAACTATTACCCAAATAGTATCAAAACCACTTGCAGTCCTTGGCAATTTAGTGATGAAATCCATGGTAATGTTTTCCCATTTCCATTCCGGGATTTCGGGTTGTTGAAGTAGACCTGATGGTTTCTGATGCTCAGCTTTGACCTTAGAACACGTCAAACATTCTCCTACGTATTTAGCAACATCGGCTTTCATACCCGGCCACCAAAAATGTTTCTTGAGATCCTTGTACATCTTCCCCGTTCCAGGATGTATTGAGTATCTGGTTTTATGAGCTTCTCTAAGTACCATTTCTCTCATATCTCCAAATTTTGGTACCCAAATCCTTTCAGCCCTATACCGGCTTCCGTCTTCCCGAATATTAAGATGCTTCTCCGATCCTTTGGGTATTTCATCCTTTAAATTTCCCTCTTTTAAAACTCCTTGTTGCGCCTCCTTTATTTGAGTAGTAATGTTATTATGAATCATTATATTCATAGATTTTACTCGAATGGGTTCTCTGTCCTTCCTGCTCAAGGCATCGGCTACCACATTTGCCTTCCCCGGGTGGTAACGAATCTCAAAGTCGTAATCATTCAATAATTCAATCCACCTACGCTGCCTCATATTCAGTTGTTTCTGATTAAATATGTGTTGAAGACTTTTGTGGTCGGTATATATAATACTTTTGACCCCATATAAGTAGTGCCTCCAAGTCTTTAATGCAAAAACAACCGCGCCTAATTCCAAATCATGCGTCGTATAATTTTGTTCGTGAATCTTCAATTGTCTAGACGCATAAGCAATCACCTTCGTTCGTTGCATTAATACACAACCGAGACCTTGCTTTGATGCATCACAATAAATCACAAAATCATCATTCCCTTCAGGCAATGACAATATAGGTGCCGTAGTTAGCTTTTTCTTCAATAACTGAAACGCTTTCTCTTGTTCATCATTCCATTCAAATTTCTTCCCTTTATGCGTTAATGCAGTCAAGGGTTTTGCTATTCTGGAAAAGTCTTGGATGAACCTTCTGTAGTAACCAGCTAGTCCTAAAAACTGGCGTATGTGTTTCGGAGTTTTCGGGGTTTCCCACTTTTCAACAGTTTCTATCTTTGCCGGATCCACCTTAATACCTTCTTTGTTCACTATGTGACCGAGGAATTGAACTTCTTCCAACCAAAATGCACACTTTGAAAACTTAGCGTACAATTCTTCCTTTCTCAATACTTCTAACACCTTTCTCAAATGTTCACCGTGTTCTTGGTCATTCTTTGAGTAAATAAGTATGTCATCAATGAAAACAATGACAAACTTGTCAAGGTATGGTCCACACACTCGGTTCATAAGGTCCATGAACACAGCTGGTGCATTAGTTAAACCAAACGGCATGACCATAAACTCGTAATGACCGTAACGTGTTCTGAAAGCAGTCTTTGGAATATCATCTTCTTTCACCCGCATTTGATGATACCCGGAACGTAAGTCAATCTTTGAATAAACAGACGAGCCTTGTAGTTGATCAAATAAGTCGTCGATTCTCGGTAGTGGGTAGCGGTTCTTGATGGTAAGTTTGTTCAACTCTCGGTAGTCGATACACAACCTGAATGTACCATCTTTCTTCTTGACAAACAAAACAGGAGCTCCCCACGGTGATGTGCTTGGTCGAATGAAACCACGCTCTAAAAGTTCTTGTAATTGGCTTTGCAGTTCTTTCATCTCGCTGGGTGCGAGTCTGTAAGGAGCACGAGCTATTGGTGCAGCTCCTGGTACAAGATCTATTTGAAATTCAACGGATCGATGTGGGGGTAATCCCGGTAATTCTTTCGGAAATACATCGGGAAATTCTTTTGCAATGGGAACATCATTGATGCTCTTTTCTTCAGTTTGTACTTTCTCGACGTGTGCTAGAACAGCATAGCAACCTTTTCTTATTAGTTTTTGTGCCTTCAAATTACTAATAAGATGTAGCTTCGTGTTGCCCTTTTCTCCGTACACCATTAAGGGTTTTCCTTTTTCTCGTATAATGCGAATTGCATTTTTGTAACAAACGATCTCTGCTTTCACTTCTTTCAACCAGTCCATACCGATTATCACATCAAAACTCCCTAACTCTACTGGTATTAAATCAATCTTAAATGTTTCGCTAACCAGTTTAATTTCTCGATTCCGACATATATTATCTGCTGAAATTAATTTACCATTTGCTAATTCGAGTAAAAATTTACTATCCAAAGGCGTCAATGGACAACTTAATTTAGCACAAAAATCTCTACTCATATAGCTTCTATCCGCACCCGAATCAAATAAAACGTAAGCAGATTTATTGTCAATAAGAAACGTACCCGTAACAAGCTCCGGGTCTTCCTGTGCCTCTACCGCATTAATATTGAAAACTCTTCCACGGCCTTGTCCATTCGTGTTCTCCTGGTTCGGGCAATTTCTAATAATGTGGCCTGGTTTTCCACATTTATAACAAACTACATTGGCATAACTTGCTCCGACACTACTTGCTCCGCCATTACTCGTTCCGACACCATTTGTTCCTTTCGTTCTATTAACCCCTGGTCCGTAGACCTCACACTTCGCCGCGCTATGACCATTTCTTTTACACTTGTTGCAAAATTTGGTGCAGAACCCCGAGTGATTCTTTTCACACCTTTGGCATAGCTGCTTAATGATTTAATAATTTTACTTATTAGCGCAACATATTAACTACGACCAAACTTAATCAATTAATATTAATAATACTTTAATATATATTTCAATTAATTAATATTATAATATACTAATAAATATTATTTAATATTTATTATTAAGTTAATATAATATCTAAGCTAATATTAGAAGTTGTTACTCCAGTTTTTAGGACTAGCTGGTTACTACAGAAGGTTCATCCAAGACTTTTCCAGAATAGCAAAACCCTTGACTGCATTAACGCATAAAGGGAAGAAATTTGAATGGAATGATGAACAAGAGAAAGCGTTTCAGTTATTGAAGAAAAAGCTAACTACGGCACCTATATTGTCATTGCCTGAAGGGAATGATGATTTTGTGATTTATTGTGATGCATCAAAGCAAGGTCTCGGTTGTGTATTAATGCAACGAACGAAGGTGATTGCTTATGCGTCTAGACAATTGAAGATTCACGAACAAAATTATACGACGCATGATTTGGAATTAGGCGCGGTTGTTTTTGCATTAAAGACTTGGAGGCACTACTTATATGGGGTCAAAAGTATTATATATACCGACCACAAAAGTCTTCAACACATATTTAATCAGAAACAACTGAATATGAGGCAGCGTAGGTGGATTGAATTATTGAATGATTACGACTTTGAGATTCGTTACCACCCGGGGAAGGCAAATGTGGTAGCCGATGCCTTGAGCAGGAAGGACAGAGAACCCATTCGAGTAAAATCTATGAATATAATGATTCATAATAACATTACTACTCAAATAAAGGAGGCGCAACAAGGAGTTTTAAAAGAGGGAAATTTAAAGGATGAAATACCCAAAGGATCGGAGAAGCATCTTAATATTTGGGAAGACGGAACCCGGTATAGGGCTGAAAGGATTTGGGTACCAAAATTTGGAGATATGAGAGAAATGGTACTTAGAGAAGCTCATAAAACCAGATACTCAATACATCCTGGAACGGGGAAGATGTACAAGGATCTCAAGAAACATTTTTGGTGGCCGGGTATGAAAACCGATGTTGCTAAATACGTAGGAGAATGTTTGACGTGTTCTAAGGTCAAAGCTGAGCATCAGAAACCATCAGGTCTACTTCAACAACCCGAAATCCCGGAATGGAAATGGGAAAACATTACCATGGATTTCATCACTAAATTGCCAAGGACTGCAAGTGGTTTTGATACTATTTGGGTAATAGTTGACCGTCTCACCAAATCAGCACACTTTTTGCCAATAAGAGAAGATGACAAGATGGAGAAGTTAGCACGACTGTATTTGAAGGAAGTCATCTCCAGACATGGAATACCAATCTCTATTATCTCTGATAGGGATGGCAGATTTATTTCAAGATTCTGGCAGACATTACAGCAAGCATTAGGAACTCGTCTAGACATGAGTACTGCCTATCATCCACAAACTGATGGGCAGAGCGAAAGGACGATACAAACGCTTGAAGACATGCTACGAGCATGTGTTATTGATTTCGGAAACAGTTGGGATCGACATCTACCGTTAGCAGAATTTTCCTACAACAACAGCTACCATTCAAGCATTGAGATGGCGCCGTTTGAAGCACTTTATGGTAGAAAGTGCAGGTCTCCGATTTGTTGGAGTGAAGTGGGGGATAGACAGATTACGGGTCCAGAGATTATACAAGAAACTACCGAGAAGATCATCCAAATTCAACAACGGTTGAAAACCGCCCAGAGTCGACAAAAGAGCTACGCTGACATTAAAAGAAAAGATATAGAATTTAAAATTGGAGAGATGGTCATGCTTAAAGTTGCACCTTGGAAAGGCGTTGTTCGATTTGGTAAACGAGGGAAATTAAATCCAAGGTATATTGGACCATTCAAGATTATTGATCGTGTCGGACCAGTAGCTTACCGACTAGAGTTACCTCAACAACTCGCGGCTGTACATAACACTTTCCACGTCTCGAATTTAAAGAAATGTTTTGCTAAAGAAGATCTCACTATTCCGTTAGATGAAATCCAAATCAACGAAAAACTTCAATTCATCGAAGAACCCGTCGAAATAATGGATCGTGAGGTTAAAAGACTTAAGCAAAACAAGATACCAATTGTTAAGGTTCGATGGAATGCTCGTAGAGGACCCGAGTTCACCTGGGAGCGTGAAGATCAGATGAAGAAGAAATACCCGCATCTATTTCCAGAAGATTCGTCAACACCTTCAACAGCTTAAAATTTCGGGACGAAATTTATTTAACGGGTAGGTACTGTAGTGACCCGAACTTTTCCATGTTTATATATATTAATTGAGATTGATATTTACATGATTAAATGTTTCCAACATGTTAAGCAATCAAACTTGTTAAGACTTGATTAATTGAAATATGTTTCATATAGACAATTGACCACCCAAGTTGACCGGTGATTCACGAACGTTAAAACTTGTAAAAACTATATGATGACATATATATGGATATATATATAGTTAACATGATACTATGATAAGTAAACATATCATTAAGTATATTAACAATGAACTACATATGTAAAAACAAGACTACTAACTTAATGATTTTTAAACGAGACATATATGTAACGATTATCGTTGTAAAGACATTTAATGTATATATATCATATTAAGAGATATTCATACATGATAATATCATGATAATATAATAATTTAAAATCTCATTTGATATTATAAACATTGGGTTAACAACATTTAACAAGATCGTTAACCTAAAGGTTTCAAAACAACACTTACATGTAACGACTAACGATGACTTAACGACTCAGTTAAAATGTATATACATGTAGTGTTTTAATATGTATTTATACACTTTTGAAAGACTTCAATACACTTATCAAAATACTTCTACTTAACAAAAATGCTTACAATTACATCCTCGTTCAGTTTCATCAACAATTCTACTCGTATGCACCCGTATTCGTACTCGTACAATACACAGCTTTTAGATGTATGTACTATTGGTATATACACTCCAATGATCAGCTCTTAGCAGCCCATGTGAGTCACCTAACACATGTGGGAACCATCATTTGGCAACTAGCATGAAATATCTCATAAAATTACAAAAATATGAGTAATCATTCATGACTTATTTACATGAAAACAAAATTACATATCCTTTATATCTAATCCATACACCAACGACCAAAAACACCTACAAACACTTTCATTCTTCAATTTTCTTCATCTAATTGATCTCTCTCAAGTTCTATCTTCAAGTTCTAAGTGTTCTTCATAAATTCCAAAAGTTATAGTTTCATAAAATCAAGAATACTTTCAAGTTTGCTAGCTCACTTCCAATCTTGTAAGGTGATCATCCAACCTCAAGAAATCTTTGTTTCTTACAGTAGGTTATCATTCTAATACAAGGTAATAATCATATTCAAACTTTGGTTCAATTTCTATAACTATAACAATCTTATTTCAAGTGATGATCTTACTTGAACTTGTTTTCGTGTCATGATTCTGCTTCAAGAACTTCGAGCCATCCAAGGATCCATTGAAGCTAGATCCATTTTTCTCTTTTCCAGTAGGTTTATCCAAGGAACTTAAGGCAGTAATGATGTTCATAACATCATTCAATTTATACATATAAAGCTATCTTATTCGAAGGTTTAAACTTGTATTCACTAGAACATAGTTTAGTTAATTCTAAACTTGTTCGCAAACAAAAGTTAATCCTTCTAACTTGAATTTTAAAATCAACTAAACACATGTTCTATATCTATATGATATGCTAACTTAATGATTTAAAACCTGGAAACACGAAAAACACCGTAAAACCGGATTTACGCCGTCGTAGTAACACCGCGGGCTGTTTTGGGTTAGTTAATTAAAAACTATGATAAACTTTGATTTTAAAGTTGTTATTCTGAGAAAATGATTTTTATTATGAACATGAAACTATATCCAAAAATTATGATTAAACTCAAAGTGGAAGTATGTTTTCTAAAATGGTCATCTAGACGTCGTTCTTTCGACTGAAATGACTACCTTTACAAAAATAACTTGTAACTTATTTTTCCGACTATAAACCTATACTTTTCTGTTTAGATTCATAAAATAGAGTTCAATATGAAACCATAGCAATTTGATTCACTCAAAACGGATTTAAAATGAAGAAGTTATGGGTAAAACAAGATTGGATAATTTTTCTCATTTTAGCTACGTGAAAATTGGTAACAAATCTATTCCAACCATAACTTAATCAACTTGTATTGTATATTATGTAATCTTGAGATACCATAGACACGTATACAATGTTTCGACCTATCATGTCGACACATCTATATATATTTCGGAACAACCATAGACACTCTATATGTGAATGTTGGAGTTAGCTATACAGGGTTGAGGTTGATTCCAAAATATATATAGTTTGAGTTGTGATCAATACTGAGATACGTATACACTGGGTCGTGGATTGATTCAAGATAATATTTATCGATTTATTTCTGCACATCTAACTGTGGACAACTAGTTGTAGGTTACTAACGAGGACAGCTGACTTAATAAACTTAAAAAATCAAAATATATTAAAAGTGTTGTAAATATATTTTGAACATACTTTGATATATATGTATATATTGTTATAGGTTCGTGAATTAACCAGTGGCCAAGTCTTACTTCCCGACGAAGTAAAAATCTGTTAAAGTGAGTTATAGTCCCACTTTTAAAATCTAATATTTTTGGGATGAGAATACATGCAGGTTTTATAAATGGTTTACAAAATAGACACAAGTACGTGAAACTACATTCTATGGTTGAATTATCAAAATCGAATATGCCCCTTTTTATTAAGTCTGGTAATCTAAGAATTAGGGAACAGACACCCTAATTGACGCGAATCCTAAAGATAGATCTATTGGGCCTAACAAACCCCATCCAAAGTACCGGATGCTTTAGTACTTCGAAATTTATATCATATCCGAAGGGTGTCCCGGAATGATGGGGATATTCTTATATATGCATCTTGTTAATGTCGGTTACCAGGTGTTCACCATATGAATGATTTTTATCTCTATGTATGGGATGTGTATTGAAATATGAACTCTTGTGGTCTATTATTATGATTTGATATATATAGGTTAAACCTATAACTCACCAACATTTTTGTTGACGTTTTAAGCATGTTTATTCTCAGGTGATTATTAAGAGCTTCCGCTGTCGCATACTTAAATAAGGACGAGATTTGGAGTCCATGCTTGTATGATATTGTGTAAAAACTGCATTCAAGAAACTTATTTTGTTGTAACATATTTGTATTGTAAACCATTATGTAATGGTCGTGTGTAAACAGGATATTTTAGATTATCATTATTTGATAATCTACGTAAAGCTTTTTAAAACCTTTATCTATGAAATAAAGGTTATGGTTTGTTTTAAAAATGAATGCAGTCTTTGAAAAACGTCTCATATAGAGGTCAAAACCTCGCAACGAAATCAATTAATATGGAACGTTTTTAATCAATAAGAACGGGACATTTCAGTTGGTATCAGAGTAAGACATTAACAGATTAAAAGTGTTGTAAATATATTTTGAACATACTTTGATATATATGTATATATTGTTATAGGTTCGTGAATCAACCAGTGGCCAAGTCTTACTTCCCGACGAAGTAAAAATCTGTGAAAGTGAGTTATAGTCCCACTTTTAAAATCTAATATTTTTGGGATGAGAATACATGCAGGTTTTATAAATGATTTACAAAATAGACACAAGTACGTGAAACTACATTCTATGGTTGAATTATCGAAATCGAATATGCCCCTTTTTATTAAGTCTGGTAATCTAAGAATTAGGGAACAGACACCCTAATTGACGCGAATCCTAAAGATAGATCTATTGGGCCTAACAAACCCCATCCAAAGTACCGGATGCTTTAGTACTTCGAAATTTATATCATATCCGAAGGGTGTCCCGGAATGATGGGGATATTCTTATATATGCATCTTGTTATTGTCGGTTACCAGGTGTTCACCATATGAATGATTTTTATCTCTATGTATGGGATGTGTATTGAAATATGAAATCTTGTGGTCTATTGTTACGATTTGATATATATAGGTTAAACCTATAACTCACCAACATTTTTGTTGACGTTTTAAGCATGTTTATTCTCAGGTGATTATTAAGAGCTTCCGCTGTCGCATACTTAAATAAGGACAAGATTTGGAGTCCATGCTTGTATGATATTGTGTAAAAACTGCATTCAAGAAACTTATTTTGTTGTAACATATTTGTATTGTAAACCATTATGTAATGGTCGTGTGTAAACAGGATATATTAGATTATCATTATTTGATAATCTACGTAAAGCTTTTTAAACCTTTATTGATGAAATAAAGGTTATGGTTTGTTTAAAAATGAATGCAGTCTTTGAAAAACGTCTCATATAGAGGTCAAAACCTCGCAACGAAATCAATTAATATGGAACGTTTTTAATCAATAAGAACGGGACATTTCAGTTCATAAATAAAGGTTTAAAAAGCTTTACGTAGATTATCAAATAATGATAATCTAAAATATCCTGTTTACACACGACCATTACATAATGGTTTACAATACAAATATGTTACATCGAAATCAGTTTCTTGAATGCAGTTTTTACACAATATCATACAAACATGGACTCCAAATCTTGTCCTTATTTTAGTATGCAACAGCGGAAGCTCTTAATATTCACCTGAGAATAAACATGCTTTAAACATCAACAAAAATGTTGGTGAGTTATAGGTTTAACCTATATATATCAAATCGTAACAATAGACCACAAGATTTCATATTTCAATACACATCCCATACATAGAGATAAAAATCATTCATATGGTGAACACCTGGTAACCGACAATAACAAGATGCATATATAAGAATATCCCCATCATTCCGGGACACCCTTCGGATATGATATAAATTTCGAAGTACTAAAGCATCCGGTACTTTGGATGGGGTTTGTTAGGCCCAATAGATCTATCTTTAGGATTCGCGTCAATTAGGGTGTCTGTTCCCTAATTCTTAGATTACCAGACTTAATAAAAAGGGGCATATTCGATTTCGTTAATTCAACCATAGAATGTAGTTTCACGTACTTGTGTCTATTTTGTAAATCATTTATAAAACCTGCATGTATTCTCATCCCAAAAATATTAGATTTTAAAAGTGGGACTATAACTCACTTTCAGAGATTTTTACTTCGTCGGGAAGTAAGACTTGGCCACTGGTTGATTCACGAACCTATAACAATATATACATATATATCAAAGTATGTTCAAAATATATTTACAACACTTTTAATATATTTTGATGTTTTAAGTTTATTAAGTCAGCTGTCCTCGTTAGTAACCTACAACTAGTTGTCCACAGTTAGATGTACAGAAATAAATCGATAAATATTATCTTGAATCAATCCACGACCCAGTGTATACGTATCTCAGTATTGATCACAACTCAAACTATATATATTTTGGAATCAACCTCAACCCTGTATAGCTAACTCCAACATTCACATATAGAGTGTCTATGGTTGTTCCGAAATATATATAGATGTGTCGACATGATAGGTCGAAACATTGTATACGTGTCTATGGTATCTCAAGATTACATAATATATAATACAAGTTGATTAAGTTATGGTTGGAATAGATTTGTTACCAATTTTCACGTAGCTAAAATGAGAAAAATTATCCAATCTTGTTTTACCCATAACTTCTTCATTTTAAATCCGTTTTGAGTGAATCAAATTGCTATGGTTTCATATTGAACTCTATTTTATGAATCTAAACAAAAAAAGTATAGGTTTCTAGTCGGAAAAATAAGTTACAAGTCGTTTTTGTAAAGGTAGTCATTTCAGTCGAAAGAACGACGTCTAGATGACCATTTTAGAAAACATACTTTCACTTTGAGTTTAACCATAATTTTTGGATATAGTTTCATGTTCATAATAAAAATCATTTTCTCAGAATAACAACTTTTAAATCAAAGTTTATCATAGTTTTTAATTAACTAACCCAAAACAGCCCGCGGTGTTACTAAGACGGCGTAAATCCGGTTTTACGGTGTTTTTCGTGTTTCCAGGTTTTAAATCATTAAGTTAGCATATCATATAGATATAGAACATGTGTTTAGTTGATTTTAAAAGTCAAGTTAGAAGGATTAACTTTTGTTTGCGAAATAGTTTAGAATTAACTAAACTATGTTCTAGTGATTACAAGTTTAAACCTTCGAATAAGATAGCTTTATATGTATGAATCGAATGATGTTATGAACATCATTACTACCTTAAGTTCCTTGGATGAACCTACTGGAAAAGAGAAAAATGGATCTAGCTTCAATGGATCCTTGGATGGCTCAAAGTTCTTGAAGCAAAATCATGACACGAAAACAAGTTCAAGTAAGATCATCACTTGAAATAAGATTGTTATAGTTATAGAAATTGAACCAAAGTTTGAATATGATTATTACCTTGTATTAGAATGATAACCTACTGTAAGAAACAAAGATTTCTTGAGGTTGGATGATCACCTTACAAGATTGGAAGTGAGCTAGCAAACTTGAAAGTATTCTTGATTTTATGAAACTAGAACTTTTGGAATTTATGAAGAACACTTAGAACTTGAAGATAGAACTTGAGAGAGTTCAATTAGATGAAGAAAATTGAAGAATGAAAGTGTTTGTAGGTGTTTTTGGTCGTTGGTGTATGGATTAGATATAAAGGATATGTAATTTTGTTTTCATGTAAATAAGTCATGAATGATTACTCATATTTTTGTAATTTTATGAGATATTTCATGCTAGTTGCCAAATGATGGTTCCCACATGTGTTAGGTGACTCACATGGGCTGCTAAGAGCTGATCATTGGAGTGTATATACCAATAGTACATACATCTAAAAGCTGTGTATTGTACGAGTACGAATACGGGTGCATACGAGTAGAATTGTTGATGAAACTGAACGAGGATGTAATTGTAAGCATTTTTGTTAAGTAGAAGTATTTTGATAAGTGTATTGAAGTCTTTCAAAAGTGTATAAATACATATTAAAACACTACATGTATATACATTTTAACTGAGTCGTTAAGTCATCGTTAGTCGTTACATGTAAATGTTGTTTTGAAACCTTTAGGTTAACGATCTTGTTAAATGTTGTTAACCCAATGTTTATAATATCAAAAGAGATTTTAAATTATTATATTATCATGATATTATGATGTACGAATATCTCTTAATATGATATATATACATTAAATGTCGTTACAACGATAATCGTTACACATATGTCTCGTTTCAAAATCATTAAGTTAGTAGTCTTGTTTTTACATATGTAGTTCATTGTTAATATACTTAATGATATGTTTAATTATCATAATATAATTTTAACTATATATATAACCATATATATGTCATCATATAGTTTTTACAAGTTTTAACGTTCGTGAATCACCGGTCAACTTGGGTGGTCAATTGTCTATATGAAACCTATTTCAATTAATCAAGTCTTAACAAGTTTGATTGCTTAACATGTTGGAAACATTTAATCATGTAAATATCAATCTCAATTAATATATATAAACATGGAAAAGTTCGGGTCACTACAGTACCTACCCGTTAAATAAATTTCGTCCCGAAATTTTAAGCTGTTGAAGGTGTTGACGAATCTTCTGGAAATAGATGCGGGTATTTCTTCTTCATCTGATCTTCACGCTCCCAGGTGAACTCGGGTCCTCTACGAGCATTCCATCGAACCTTAACAATTGGTATCTTGTTTTGCTTAAGTCTTTTAACCTCACGATCCATTATTTCGACGGGTTCTTCGATGAATTGAAGTTTTTCGTTGATTTGGATTTCATCTAACGGAATAGTGAGATCTTCTTTAGCAAAACATTTCTTTAAATTCGAGACGTGGAAAGTGTTATGTACAGCCGCGAGTTGTTGAGGTAACTCTAGTCGGTAAGCTACTGGTCCGACACGATCAATAATCTTGAATGGTCCAATATACCTTGGATTTAATTTCCCTCGTTTACCAAATCGAACAACGCCTTTCCAAGGTGCAACTTTAAGCATGACCATCTCTCCAATTTCAAATTCTATATCTTTTCTTTTAATGTCAGCGTAGCTCTTTTGTCGACTTTGGGCGGTTTTCAACCGTTGTTGAATTTGGATGATCTTCTCGGTAGTTTCTTGTATAATCTCCGGACCCGTAATCTGTCTATCCCCCACTTCACTCCAACAAATCGGAGACCTGCACTTTCTACCATAAAGTGCTTCAAATGGCGCCATCTCAATACTTGAATGGTAGCTGTTGTTGTAGGAAAATTCTGCTAACGGTAGATGTCGATCCCAACTGTTTCCGAAATCAATAACACATGCTCGTAGCATGTCTTCAAGCGTTTGTATCGTCCTTTCGCTCTGCCCATCAGTTTGTGGATGATAGGCAGTACTCATGTCTAGACGAGTTCCTAATGCTTGCTGTAATGTCTGCCAGAATCTTGAAATAAATCTGCCATCCCTATCAGAGATAATAGAGATTGGTATTCCATGTCTGGAGACGACTTCCTTCAAATACAGTCGTGCTAACTTCTCCATCTTGTCATCTTCTCTTATTGGTAGGAAGTGTGCTGATTTGGTGAGACGATCAACTATTACCCAAATAGTATCAAAACCACTTGCAGTCCTTGGCAATTTAGTGATGAAATCCATGGTAATGTTTTCCCATTTCCATTCCGGGATTTCGGGTTGTTGAAGTAGACCTGATGGTTTCTGATGCTCAGCTTTGACCTTAGAACACGTCAAACATTCTCCTACGTATTTAGCAACATCGGCTTTCATACCCGGCCACCAAAAATGTTTCTTGAGATCCTTGTACATCTTCCCCGTTCCAGGATGTATTGAGTATCTGGTTTTATGAGCTTCTCTAAGTACCATTTCTCTCATATCTCCAAATTTTGGTACCCAAATCCTTTCAGCCCTATACCGGGTTCCGTCTTCCCGAATATTAAGATGCTTCTCCGATCCTTTGGGTATTTCATCCTTTAAATTTCCCTCTTTTAAAACTCCTTGTTGCGCCTCCTTTATTTGAGTAGTAATGTTATTATGAATCATTATATTCATAGATTTTACTCGAATGGGTTCTCTATCCTTCCTGCTCAAGGCATCGGCTACCACATTTGCCTTCCCCGGGTGGTAACGAATCTCAAAATCGTAATCATTCAATAATTCAATCCACCTACGCTGCCTCATATTCAGTTGTTTCTGATTAAATATGTGTTGAAGACTTTTGTGGTCGGTATATATAATACTTTTGACCCCATATAAGTAGTGCCTCCAAGTCTTTAATGCAAAAACAACCGCGCCTAATTCCAAATCATGCGTCGTATAATTTTGTTCGTGAATCTTCAATTGTCTAGACGCATAAGCAATCACCTTCGTTCGTTGCATTAATACACAACCGAGACCTTGCTTTGATGCGTCACAATAAATCACAAAATCATCATTCCCTTCAGGCAATGACAATATAGGTGCCGTAGTTAGCTTTTTCTTCAATAACTGAAACGCTTTCTCTTGTTCATCATTCCATTCAAATTTCTTCCCTTTATTCGTTAATGCAGTCAAGGGTTTTGCTATTCTGGAAAAGTCTTGGATGAACCTTCTGTAGTAACCAGCTAGTCCTAAAAACTGGCGTACGTGTTTCGGAGTTTTCGGGGTTTCCCACTTTTCAACAGTTTCTATCTTTGCTGGATCCACCTTAATACCTTCTTTGTTCACTATGTGACCGAGGAATTGAACTTCTTCCAACCAAAATGCACACTTTGAAAACTTAGCGTACAATTCTTCCTTCCTCAATACTTCTAACACCTTTCTCAAATGTTCACCGTGTTCTTGGTCATTCTTTGAGTAAATAAGTATGTCATCAATGAAAACAATGACAAACTTGTCAAGGTATGGTCCACACACTCGGTTCATAAGGTCCATGAACACAGCTGGTGCATTAGTTAAACCAAACGGCATGACCATAAACTCGTAATGACCGTAACGTGTTCTGAAAGCAGTCTTTGGAATATCATCTTCTTTCACCCTCATTTGATGATACCCGGAACGTAAGTCAATCTTTGAATAAACAGACGAGCCTTGTAGTTGATCAAATAAGTCGTCGATTCTCGGTAGTGGGTAGCGGTTCTTGATGGTAAGTTTGTTCAACTCTCGGTAGTCGATACACAACCTGAATGTACCATCTTTCTTCTTGACAAACAAAACAGGAGCTCCCCACGGTGATGTGCTTGGTTGAATGAAACCACGCTCTAAAAGTTCTTGTAATTGGCTTTGCAGTTCTTTCATCTCGCTGGGTGCGAGTCTGTAAGGAGCACGAGCTATTGGTGCAGCTCCTGGCACAAGATCTATTTGAAATTCAACGGATCGATGTGGGGGTAATCCCGGTAATTCTTTCGGAAATACATCGGGAAATTCTTTTGCAATGGGAACATCATTGATGCTCTTTTCTTCAGTTTGTACTTTCTCGACGTGTGCTAAAACAGCATAGCAACCTTTTCTTATTAGTTTTTGTGCCTTCAAATTACTAATAAGATGTAGCTTCGTGTTGCCCTTTTCTCCGTACACCATTAAGGGTTTTCCTTTTTCTCGTATAATGCGAATTGCATTTTTGTAACAAACGATCTCCGCTTTCACTTCTTTCAACCAGTCCATACCGATTATCACATCAAAACTCCCTAACTCTACTGGTATCAAATCAATCTTAAATGTTTCGCTAACCAGTTTAATTTCTCGATTCCGACATATATTATCTGCTGAAATTAATTTACCATTTGCTAATTCGAGTAAAAATTTACTATCCAAAGGCGTCAATGGACAACTTAATTTAGCACAAAAATCTCTACTCATATAGCTTCTATCCGCACCCGAATCAAATAAAACGTAAGCAGATTTATTGTCAATAAGAAACGTACCCGTAACAAGCTCCGGGTCTTCCTGTGCCTCTACCGCATTAATATTGAAAACTCTTCCACGGCCTTGTCCATTCGTGTTCTCCTGGTTCGGGCAATTTCTAATAATGTGGCCTGGTTTTTCACATTTATAACAAACTACATTGGCATAACTTGCTCCGACACTACTTGCTCCGCCATTACTCGTTCCGACACCATTTGTTCCTTTCGTTCTATTAACCCCTGGTCCGTAGACCTCACACTTCGCCGCGCTATGACCATTTCTTTTACACTTGTTGCAAAATTTGGTGCAGAACCCTGAGTGATTCTTTTCACACCTTTGGCATAGTTGCTTCTGATTGTTGTTGTTGTTGCGGTTATTATTGTTGTTGGGATGATTGTTGTAGTTGCTGTTGTTGTTGTTGTTGTTGTTGTTGGGCCGTTTGTTGTAGTTGCGATTGATGTTGCGATTGTTGGGATAATTGTTGCGATTATTGTTGTAATTGCTGTTGTTGTTGTATTGGTGATTCTTATCACCGTTTTCCTCCCACTTTCTTTTGACTTGCTTCACATTGGCCTCTTCAGTAGTCTGTTCTTTAATTCTTTCTTCAATCTGGTTCACTAGTTTGTGAGCCATTCTACATGCCTGTTGTATGGAGGCGGGCTCGTGTGAACTTATATCTTCTTGGATTCTTTCCGGTAATCCTTTCACAAACGCGTCGATCTTCTCTTCCTCATCTTCGAATGCTCCCGGACACAATAGGCACAATTCTGTGAATCGTCTTTCGTACGTGGTAATATCAAATCCTTGGGTTCGTAACCCTCTAAGTTCTGTCTTGAGCTTATTGACCTCGGTTCTGGGACGGTACTTCTCGTTCATCAAGTGCTTGAATGATGACCACGGTAGTGCGTACGCATCATCTTGTCCCACTTGCTCTAGATAGGTATTCCACCATGTTAACGCAGAACCTGTGAAGGTATGCGTAGCGTACTTCACTTTGTCCTCTTCAGTACACTTACTTATGGCAAACACCGATTCAACCTTCTCGGTCCACCGTTTCAATCCGATCGGTCCTTCGGTTCCATCAAATTCCAAAGGTTTGCAGGCAGTGAATTCTTTGTAGGTGCATCCTACACGATTTCCTGTACTGCTAGATCCAAGGTTATTGTTGGTATGTAGCGCAGCCTGTACTGCGGCTATGTTTGAAGCTAGAAAAGTACGAAATTCCTCTTCATTCATATTCACGGTGTGTCGAGTAGTCGGTGCCATTTCCTTCAAAATAGTTAAATGGAACAAGTTAATCATACAGAATATTAAGAGTAGTTAATAGTATTTCGTAGCATAATATGAACTCTTTTATAAAAGCTTTTTCTTCATATTAGCGTTTTATAAGTTTAAATTCGGGTAGTACCTACCCGTTAAGTTCATACTTAGTAGCTAATATACAATTCAACTACTACAATTCTATATGAAAAACTGATTATAATAATATTTCGCGTTCAAACTTTTATACAATATTTTACAAACTTACAATACCGCTTATTTTACATAAAGCATGAAATATAGCACACAATAACTTTGATACAAGATAGTTGTGAAGACAATTCTAGCTAGTACACAAGTCGTTCAGCAAAGGCAATAAATACACGTAATTCATACGTCCAGAAACAAGTCATGCATTCTGGTTTTACTAGGACTACTTCCCATCCTTGGTCTTGTGCAACATAACCGTTATGGCCGTTGATAAGACAGCGTGTTGTAACGTCATCAAAGGGACGAGGGTTACGTAATGTCCAACAGTCCCGTAATAATCTAAAAACCTCATTTCTTACCCCAATTACCGACTCCGTCACTTGTGGAAACGTTTTGTTTAATAGTTGTAGCCCGATGTTCTTGTTCTCACTTTGGTGAGAAGCGAACAGTACTAATCCGTAAGCATAACATGCTTCTTTATGTTGCATGTTAGCCGCTTTTTCTAAATCACGAAGTCCAATATTCGGATATATTGAGTCAAAATAATTTCTTAACCCGTTGCGTAAAATAGCATTTGGGTTCCCCGCAATATATGCGTCAAAGTAAACACATCGTAACTTATGGGTTTCCCAATGTGATATCCCCCATCTTTCAAACGAAAGTCTCTTATAAACCAAGACATTCTTGGAACGTTCTTCGAATGTCTTACAAACTGATCTCGCCTTAAATAGTTGTGCCGAAGAATTCTGGCCGACTCTAGACAAGATTTCATCAATCATGTCTCCGGGTAGGTCTCTTAAAATATTGGGTTGTCTATCCATTTTGTGTTTTTAAACTGTAAAATAGACAAGAGTTAGATTCATAAAAAAAATACTTATTAATACAAGCAATTTTTACATATATCATAAAGCATAAGAACACTATATTACATATATTACACCACACGAATACAACTATCTTATTCCGACTCGCTCGTTTCTTCTTCTTCGGTTTTGGTTCGTTTTGCCAAGTTTCTAGGGATATATGATGTTCCCCTAATACGAGCCGTCGTTGTCCACATTGGTTTAGAAAAACCTGGTGGTTTAGAGGTTCCCGGGTCATTGTTACAACTTAAGGACTTCGGGGGTTGACGATACATATAAAGTTCATCGGGGTTGGAATTAGATTTCTCTATTTTTATGCCCTTTCCCTTATTATTTTCTTTTGCCTTTTTAAATTCAGTTGGGGTAATTTCTATAACATCATCGGAATTCTCGTCGGAATCCGATTCATCGGAGAATTGGTAATCCTCCCAATATTTTGCTTCCTTGGCGGAAACACCATTGACCATAATTAACTTTGGTCGGTTGGTTGAGAATTTTCTTTTACTTAACCGTTTTATTATTTCCCCCACCGGTTCTATTTCTTCATCCGGTTCCGATTCTTCTTCCGGTTCCGATTCTTCTTCCGGTTCCGACTCTTCTTCCGGTTCCTCTTCGGGAACTTGTGAATCAGTCCACAAATTATTCCAATTTACATTTGACTCTTCATTATTATTAGGTGAGTCAATGGGACTTGTTCTAGAGGTAGACATCTATCACATAATATCAAACACGTTAAGAGATTAATATATCACATAATATTCATATGTTAAAAATATATAGTTTCCAACAAAAATGTTAAGCAATCATTTTTAAAGAAAACACGGTCGAAGTCCAGACTCACTAATGCATCCTAACAAACTCGATAAGACACACTAATGCAAATTTTCTGGTTCTCTAAGACCAACGCTCGGATACCAACTGAAATACCATTTTAACAATAATATTATAATACGATAAATTTCAATTATATAATATTTAAATTTATTAATATTATCATATAATTATAAATTTAATATATTTAATTAATATGATATTATATAATATTGGTTTTATCATAGTTATATCTATTGCTAGTACAAGATCTATATTGCTATGGTTTGAACGCAGAATGTAATCGTGAAGATACAAATGAGGGAAAATTAACATTCTAGCCGATTATTGTTGAATTTCAGTTGGTATCCGAGCGTTGGTCTTAGAGAACCAGAATTTTGCATTAGTGTGTCTTATCGAGTTTGTTAGGATGCATTAGTGAGTCTGGACTTCAACCGTGTTTACTTGAAAAATGATTGCTTAACAAATTTTGTTGGAAACTATATATTTTTAACATGTGAATATTATGTGATATATTAATCTCTTAACGCGTTTGATATTATGTGATAGATGTCTACCTCTAGAACAAGTCTCATTGACTAACCTAATAATAATGAAGAGTCAAATGTAAATTGGAATGATTCGTGGACTGATTCACGAGTTCCCGAAGAGGAACCGGAAGAAGAGTCGGAACCGGAAGAAGAATCGGAACCGGATGAAGAAATAGAACCGGTGGGGGAAATAATAAAACGGTTAAGTAAAATAAAATCCTCAACCAACCGACCAAGGTTAATTATGGTCAATGGTGTTTCCGCCAAGGAAGCAAAATATTGGGAGGATTACCAATTCTCCGATGAATCGGATTCCGACGAGAATTCCGATGATGTTATAGAAATTACCCCAACTGAATTTAAAAAGGCAAAAGAAAATAATAAGGGAAAGGGCATAAAAATAGAGAAATCTAATTCCAACCCCGATGAACTTTATATGTATCATCAACCCCCGAAGTCCTTAAGTTGTAACAATGACCCGGGAACCTCTAAACCACCAAGTTTTTCTAAACTAATGTGGAAAACGACGGCTCGTATTAGGGGAACATCATATATTCCTAAAAACTTGGCAAAACGAACCAAAACCGAAGAAGAAGAAACAAGCGAGTCGGAATAAGATAGTTGTATTCGTGTGGTGTAATATATGTAATATAGTGTGCTTATGCTTTATGATATATGTAAAAATTGCTTGTATTAATAAGTATTTTTTTTATGAATCTAACTCTTGTCTATTTTACAGTATAAAAACACAAAATGGATAGACAACCCAATATTTTAAGAGACCTACCCGGAGACATGATTGATGAAATCTTGTCTAGAGTCGGCCAGAATTCTTCGGCACAACTATTTAAGGCGAGATCAGTTTGTAAGACATTCGAAGAACGTTCCAAGAATGTCTTGGTTTATAAGAGACTTTCGTTTGAAAGATGGGGGATATCACATTGGGAAACCCATAAGTTACGATGTGTTTACTTTGACGCATATATTGCGGGGAACCCAAATGCTATTTTACGCAACGGGTTAAGAAATTATTTTGACTCAATATATCCGAATATTGGACTTCGTGATTTAGAAAAAGCGGCTAACATGCAACATAAAGAAGCATGTTATGTTTACGGATTAGTAATGTTCGCTTCTCACCAAAGTGAGAACAAGAACATCGGGCTACAACTATTAAACAAAACTTTTCCACAAGTGACGGAGTCGGTAATTGGGGTAAGAAATGAGGTTTTTAGATTATTACGGGACTGTTGGACATTACGTAACCCTCGTCCCTTTGATGACGTTACAACACGCTGTCTTATCAACGGCCATAACGGTTATGTTGCACAAGACCAAGGATGGGAAGTAGTCCTAGTAAAACCAGAATGCATGACTTGTTTCTGGACGTATGAATTACGTGTCTTT
The DNA here is from genome assembly GCF_046630445.1 of Rutidosis leptorrhynchoides. Taxonomy (NCBI): domain Eukaryota; kingdom Viridiplantae; phylum Streptophyta; class Magnoliopsida; order Asterales; family Asteraceae; genus Rutidosis; species Rutidosis leptorrhynchoides. Next base: position 554,038,209 of record NC_092336.1, on the reverse strand, counting down.
ATTGCCTTTGCCGAACGACTTGTGTACTAGCTAGAATTGTCTTCACAACTATCTTGTATCATAGTTATTGTGTGCTATATTTCATGCTTTATGTAAAATAAGCGGTATTGTAAGTTATTAAAATATTGTATAAAAGTTTGAACGCGAAATATTATTACAATCAGTTTTTCATATAGAATTGTAGTAGTTGAATTGTATATTAGCTACTAAGTATGAACTTAACGGGTAGGTACTACCCGAATTTAAACTTATAAAATGCTAATATGAAGAAAAAGCTTTTATAAATGAGTTCATATTATGCTACGAAATACTATTAACTACTCTTAATATTCTGTATGATTAACTTGTTCCATTTAACTATTTTGAAGGAAATGGCACCGACTACTCGACACACCGTGAATATGAATGAAGAGGAATTCCGTACTTTTCTAGCTTCAAACATAGCCGCAGTACAGGCTACGCTACATACCAACAATAACCTTGGATCTAGCAGTACAGGAAATCGTGTAGGATGCACCTACAAAGAATTCACTGCCTGCAAACCTTTGGAATTTGATGGAACCGAAGGACCGATCGGATTGAAACGGTGGACCGAGAAGGTTGAATCGGTGTTTGCCATAAGTAAGTGTACTGAAGAGGACAAAGTGAAGTACGCTACGCATACCTTCACAGGTTCTGCGTTAACATGGTGGAATACCTATCTAGAGCAAGTGGGACAAGATGATGCATACGCACTACCGTGGTCAGCATTCAAGCACTTGATGAACGAGAAGTATCGTCCCAGAACCGAGGTCAATAAGCTCAAGACAGAACTAAGAGGGTTACGAACCCAAGGATTTGATATTACCACGTATGAAAGACGATTCACAGAATTGTGCCTATTGTGTCCGGGAGCATTCGAAGATGAGGAAGAGAAGATCGACGCGTTTGTGAAAGGATTACCGGAAAGAATCCAAGAAGATATAAGTTCACACGAGCCCGCCTCCATACAACAGGCATGTAGAATGGCTCACAAACTAGTGAACCAGATTGAAGAAAGAATTAAAGAACAGACTGCTGAAGAGGCCAATGTGAAGCAAGTCAAAAGAAAGTGGGAGGAAAACGGTGATAAGAATCACCAATACAACAACAGCAATTACAACAATAATCGCAACAATTATCCCAACAATCGCAACATCAATCGCAACTACAACAAACGGCCCAACAACAACAACAACAACAACAACAGCAACTACAACAATCATCCCAACAACAATAATAACCGTAACAACAACAACAATCAGAAGCAGCTATGCCAAAGGTGTGAAAAGAATCACTCGGGGTTCTGCACCAAATTTTGCAACAAGTGTAAAAGAAATGGTCATAGCGCGGCGAAGTGTGAGGTCTACGGACCAGGGGTTAATAGAACGAAAGGAACAAATGGTGTCGGAACGAGTAATGGCGGAGCAAGTAGTGTCGGAGCAAGTTATGCCAATGTAGTTTGTTATAAATGTGGAAAACCAGGCCACATTATTAGAAATTGCCCGAACCAGGAGAACACGAATGGACAAGGCCGTGGAAGAGTTTTCAATATTAATGCGGTAGAGGCACAGGAAGACCCGCAGCTTGTTACGGGTACGTTTCTTATTGACAATAAATCTGCTTACGTTTTATTTGATTCGGGTGCGGATAGAAGCTATATGAGTAGAGATTTTTGTGCTAAATTAAGTTGTCCATTGACGCCTTTGGATAGTAAATTTTTACTCGAATTAGCAAATGGTAAATTAATTTCAGCAGATAATATATGTCGGAATCGAGAAATTAAACTGGTTAGCGAAACATTTAAGATTGATTTAATACCAGTAGAGTTAGGGAGTTTTGATGTGATAATCGGTATGGACTGGTTGAAAGAAGTGAAAGCAGAGATCGTTTGTTACAAAAATGCAATTCGCATTATACGAGAAAAAGGAAAACCCTTAATGGTGTACGGAGAAAAGGGCAACACGAAGCTACATCTTATTAGTAATTTGAAGGCACAAAAACTAATAAGAAAAGGTTGCTATGCTGTTCTAGCACACGTCGAGAAAGTACAAACTGAAGAAAAGAGCATCAATGATGTTCCCATTGCAAAAGAATTTCCCGATGTATTTCCGAAAGAATTACCGGGATTACCCCCACATCGATCCGTTGAATTTCAAATAGATCTTGTACCAGGAGCTGCACCAATAGCTCGTGCTCCTTACAGACTCGCACCCAGCGAGATGAAAGAACTGCAAAGCCAATTACAAGAACTTTTAGAGCGTGGTTTCATTCGACCAAGCACATCACCGTGGGGAGCTCCTGTTTTGTTTGTCAAGAAGAAAGATGGTACATTCAGGTTGTGTATCGACTACCGAGAGTTGAACAAACTTACCATCAAGAACCGCTACCCACTACCGAGAATCGACGACTTATTTGATCAACTACAAGGCTCGTCTGTTTATTCAAAGATTGACTTACGTTCCGGGTATCATCAAATGCGGGTGAAAGAAGATGATATTCCAAAGACTGCTTTCAGAACACGTTACGGTCATTACGAGTTTATGGTCATGCCGTTTGGTTTAACTAATGCACCAGCTGTGTTCATGGACCTTATGAACCGAGTGTGTGGACCATACCTTGACAAGTTTGTCATTGTTTTCATTGATGACATACTTATTTACTCAAAGAATGACCAAGAACATGGTGAACATTTGAGAAAGGTGTTAGAAGTATTGAGGAAGGAAGAATTGTACGCTAAGTTTTCAAAGTGTGCATTTTGGTTGGAAGAAGTTCAATTCCTCGGTCACATAGTGAACAAAGAAGGTATTAAGGTGGATCCGGCAAAGATAGAAACTGTTGAAAAGTGGAAAACCCCGAAAACTCCGAAACACATACGCCAGTTTTTAGGACTAGCTGGTTACTACAGAAGGTTCATCCAAGACTTTTCCAGAATAGCAAAACCCTTGACTGCATTAACGCATAAAGGGAAGAAATTTGAATGGAATGATGAACAAGAGAAAGCGTTTCAGTTATTGAAGAAAAAGCTAACTACGGCACCTATATTGTCATTGCCTGAAGGGAATGATGATTTTGTGATTTATTGTGACGCATCAAAGCAAGGTCTCGGTTGTGTATTAATGCAACGAACGAAGGTGATTGCTTATGCGTCTAGACAATTGAAGATTCACGAACAAAATTATACGACGCATGATTTGGAATTAGGCGCGGTTGTTTTTGCATTAAAGATTTGGAGGCACTACTTATATGGGGTCAAAAGTATTATATATACCGACCACAAAAGTCTTCAACACATATTTAATCAGAAACAACTGAATATGAGGCAGCGTAGGTGGATTGAATTATTGAATGATTACGACTTTGAGATTCGTTACCACCCGGGGAAGGCAAATGTGGTAGCCGATGCCTTGAGCAGGAAGGACAGAGAACCTATTCGAGTAAAATCTATGAATATAATGATTCATAATAACCTTACTACTCAAATAAAGGAGGCGCAACAAGGAGTTTTAAAAGAGGGAAATTTAAAGGATGAAATACCCAAAGGATCGGAGAAACATCTTAATATTCGGGAAGACGGAACCCGGTATAGGGCTGAAAGGATTTGGGTACCAAAATTTGGAGATATGAGAGAAATGGTACTTAGAGAAGCTCATAAAACTAGATACTCAATACATCCTGGAACGGGGAAGATGTACAAGGATCTCAGGAAATATTTTTGGTGGCCGGGTATGAAAGCCGATGTTGCTAAATACGTAGGAGAATGTTTGACGTGTTCTAAGGTCAAAGCTGAGCATCAAAAACCATCAGGTCTACTTCAACAACCCGAAATCCCGGAATAGAAATGGGAAAATATTACCATGGATTTCATCACTAAATTGCCAAGGACTGCAAGTGGTTTTGATACTATTTGGGTAATAGTTGACCGTCTCACCAAATCAGCACACTTCCTGCCAATAAGAGAAGATGACAAGATGGAGAAGTTAGCAAGACTGTATTTGAAGGAAGTCGTCTCCAGACATGGAATACCAATCTCTATTATCTCTGATAGGGATGGCAGATTTATTTCAAGATTCTGGCAGACATTACAGCAAGCATTAGGAACTCGTCTAGACATGAGTACTGCCTATCATCCACAAACTGATGGGCAGAGCGAAAGGACGATACAAACGCTTGAAGACATGCTACGAGCTTGTGTTATTGATTTCGGAAACAGTTGGGATCGACATCTACCGTTAGCAGAATTTTCCTACAACAACAGCTACCATTCAAGCATTGAGATGGCGCCGTTTGAAGCACTTTATGGTAGAAAGTGCAGGTCTCCGATTTGTTGGAGTGAAGTGGGGGATAGACAGATTACGGGTCCGGAGATTATACAAGAAACTACCGAGAAGATCATCCAAATTCAACAACGGTTGAAAACCGCCCAAAGTCGACAAAAGAGCTACGCTGACATTAAAAGAAAAGATATAGAATTTGAAATTGGAGAGATGGTCATGCTTAAAGTTGCACCTTGGAAAGGCGTTGTTCGATTTGGTAAACGAGGGAAATTAAATCCAAGGTATATTGGACCATTCAAGATTATTGATCGTGTCGGACCAGTAGCTTACCGACTAGAGTTACCTCAACAACTCGCGGCTGTACATAACACTTTCCACGTCTCGAATTTAAAGAAATGTTTTGCTAAAGAAGATCTCACTATTCCGTTAGATGAAATCCAAATCAACGAAAAACTTCAATTCATCGAAGAACCCGTCGAAATAATGGATCGTGAGGTTAAAAGACTTAAGCAAAACAAGATACCAATTGTTAAGGTTCGATGGAATGCTCGTAGAGGACCCGAGTTCACCTGGGAGCGTGAAGATCAGATGAAGAAGAAATACCCGCATCTATTTCCAGAAGATTCGTCAACACCTTCAACAGCTTAAAATTTCGGGGCGAAATTTATTTAACGGGTAGGTACTGTAGTGACCCGAACTTTTCCATGTTTATATATATTAACTGAGATTGATGTTTACATGATTAAATGTTTCCAACATGTTAAGCAATCAAACTTGTTAAGACTTGATTAATTGAAATAGGTTTCATATAGACAATTGACCACCCAAGTTGACCGGTGATTCACGAACGTTAAAACTTGTAAAAAACTATATGATGACATATATATGGTTATATATATAGTTAACATGATATTATGATAAGTAAACATATCATTAATTATATTAACAATGAACTACATATGTAAAAACAAGACTACTAACTTAATGATTTTGAAACGAGACATATATGTAACGTTTATCGTTGTAACGACATTTAATGTATATATATCATATTAAGAGATATTCGTACATCATAATATCATAATAATATAATAATTTAAAATCTCTTTTGTTATTATAAACATTGGGTTAACAACATTTAACAAGATCGTTAACCTAAAGGTTTCAAAACAACACTTACATGTAACGACTAACGATGACTTAACGACTCAGTTAAAATGTATATACATGTAGTGTTTTAATATGTATTTATACACTTTTGAAAGACTTCAATACACTTATCAAAATACTTCTACTTAACAAAAATGCTTACAATTACATTCTCGTTCAGTTTCATCAACAATTCCACTCGTATGCACCCGTATTCGTACTCGTACAATACACAGCTTTTAGATGTATGTACTATTGGTATATACACTCCAACGATCAGCTCTTAGCAGCCCATGTGAGTCACCTAACACATGTGGGAACCATCATTTGGCAACTAGCATGAAATATCTCATAAAATTACAAAAATATGAGTAATCATTCATGACTTATTTACATGAAAACAAAATTACATATCCTTTATATCTAATCCATACACCAACGACCAAAAACACCTACAAACACTTTCATTCTTCAATTTTCTTCATCTAATTGATCTCTCTCAAGTTCTATCTTCAAGTTCTAAGTGTTCTTCATAAATTTCAAAAGTTCTAGTTTCATAAAATCAAGAATACTTTCAAGTTTGCTAGCTCACTTCCAATCTTGTAAGGTGATCATCCAACCTCAAGAAATCTTTGTTTCTTACAGTAGGTTATCATTCTAATACAAGGTAATAATCATATTCAAACTTTGGTTCAATTTCTATAACTATAACAATCTTATTTCAAGTGATGATCTTACTTGAACTTGTTTTCGTGTCATGATTTTGCTTCAAGAACTTTGAGCCATCCAAGGATCCATTGAAGCTAGATCCATTTTTATCTTTTCCAGTAGGTTCATCCAAGGAACTTAAGGTAGTAATGATGTTCATAACATCATTCAATTCATACATATAAAGCTATCTTATTCGAAGGTTTAAACTTGTAATCACTAGAACATAGTTTAGTTAATTCTAAACTTGTTCGCAAACAAAAGTTAATCCTTCTAACTTGACTTTTAAAATCAACTAAACACATGTTCTATATCTATATGATATGCTAACTTAATGATTTAAAACCTGGAAACACGAAAAACACCATAAAACCGGATTTACGCCGTCGTAGTAACACCGCGGGCTGTTTTGGGTTAGTTAATTAAAAACTATGATAAACTTTGATTTAAAAGTTGTTATTCTGAGAAAATGATTTTTATTATGAACATGAAACTATATCCAAAAATTATGGTTAAACTCAAAGTGGAAGTATGTTTTCTAAAATGGTCATCTAGACGTCGTTCTTTCGACTGAAATGACTACCTTTACAAAAACGACTTGTAACTTATTTTTCCGACTATAAACCTATACTTTTTTTGTTTAGATTCATAAAATAGAGTTCAATATGAAACCATAGCAATTTGATTCACTCAAAACGGATTTAAAATGAAGAAGTTATGGGTAAAACAAGATTGGATAATTTTTCTCATTTTAGCTACGTGAAAATTGGTAACAAATCTATTCCAACCATAACTTAATCAACTTGTATTATATATTATGTAATCTTGAGATACCATAGACACGTATACAATGTTTCGACCTATCATGTCGACACATCTATATATATTTCGGAACAACCATAGACACTCTATATGTGAATGTTGGAGTTAGCTATACAGGGTTGAGGTTGATTCCAAAATATATATAGTTTGAGTTGTGATCAATACTGAGATACGTATACACTGGGTCGTGGATTGATTCAAGATAATATTTATCGATTTATTTCTGTACATCTAACTGTGGACAACTAGTTGTAGGTTACTAACGAGGACAGCTGACTTAATAAACTTAAAACATCAAAATATATTAAAAGTGTTGTAAATATATTTTGAACATACTTTGATATATATGTATATATTGTTATAGGTTCGTGAATCAACCAGTGGCCAAGTCTTACTTCCCGACGAAGTAAAAATCTGTGAAAGTGAGTTATAGTCCCACTTTTAAAATCTAATATTTTTGGGATGAGAATACATGCAGGTTTTATAAATGATTTACAAAATAGACACAAGTACGTGAAACTACATTCTATGGTTGAATTATCGAAATCGAATATGCCCCTTTTTATTAAGTCTGGTAATCTAAGAATTAGGGAACAGACACCCTAATTGACGCGAATCCTAAAGATAGATCTATTGGGCCTAACAAACCCCATCCAAAGTACCGGATGCTTTAGTACTTCGAAATTTATATCATATCCGAAGGGTGTCCCGGAATGATGGGGATATTCTTATATATGCATCTTGTTATTGTCGGTTACCAGGTGTTCACCATATGAATGATTTTTATCTCTATGTATGGGATGTGTATTGAAATATGAAATCTTGTGGTCTATTGTTACGATTTGATATATATAGGTTAAACCTATAACTCACCAACATTTTTGTTGACGTTTTAAGCATGTTTATTCTCAGGTGATTATTAAGAGCTTCCGCTGTCACATACTTAAATAAGGACAAGATTTGGAGTCCATGCTTGTATGATATTGTGTAAAAACTGCATTCAAGAAACTTATTTTGTTGTAACATATTTGTATTGTAAACCATTATGTAATGGTCGTGTGTAAACAGGATATTTTAGATTATCATTATTTGATAATCTACGTAAAGCGTTTTAAACCTTTATTGATGAAATAAAGGTTATGGTTTGTTTAAAAATGAATGCAGTCTTTGAAAAACGTCTCATATAGAGGTCAAAACCTCGCAACGAAATCAAGTAATATGGAACGTTTTTAATCAATAAGAACGGGACATTTCAGTTGGTATCAGAGCGGTAGTCTTAGTGAACCAGGTCTTGCATTAGTGTGTCTAACTGATAGTCGTTAGGATGCATTAGTAAGTCTGGACTTCGACCATGTCTACATGTCAAAAGTTTTGCTTATCATTTTGTCGAAAATCATCTGTTTATCATCCTTAGGAAATTACTTGCTTATCATTCTTAGTCTAGACACATCTTACTGCAATGATTGCATAAATAGTGTATAGACGAAATTCGTATCTTAGCGTATCTGCTAATTCATATCTTAGCATATATGTTACTGTAGACTTTGCCTGGCAACTTCCGTAGATTCCTCCGTAACTTATGGGATTTTAGTATTATATATGCATATGTAAATTATGTATTGCAGGGTACTAATCTACATCCTATAATCTAATTCTTATCGGAAAAAAAAAATCCTTCATCTGATCGTACGAGATGAATCCCTCAACCAGTTCGATTCCCTCAGATTCCGATAGCTATTCTGACATGGATATTCACCTAAGCTTCGAAAGCGGTGTCACTAGAATGAATCAATCAGTCAGCCATCCCCAATTCATCTGATGGATTCGTAGTCTACTTAATCATTGGAAACAAGAATAAGGTGACCCTTTTCATCGACCGAATTCACCTCTTGGCGATGAACCTGAAGCACTTACCGACGAACCTATTCGAAACACCATTTTCTCTCTCATTTCTAAAGTATTTTGTCACGATTAAATACTATCTCAAATTCTAAACCTTATTCATCCGCTCATTTCTATCAACAATCATCCCAGAGAAATGAGTCAACGAGCTTCGCGTTCGAGTTGTAGCTTTGGAACATATGGTGCAAAACGTACCATCTTCAGCAACAGCACCAGCAACATCAATACCATCAACAATCCATGACTCAACATCTCATCCTATACATCGTGTATAAACATCGTTCTACGTATCGTTCTACAGCAAGTATCTTCGTTCTTCATGGCGATTATGTAATCTCTAATGTTTTAGAGATTATGTATTCTAGTTCGGACGTTAAACCAAATGAGATTAATATTATATTATCTCATTAAATCCATAATTACATCTGAAGAAAATATATATATGTAAGTATATTTTCATAAAGATTGTAATTAAAAATTCTTTTGTACAAAGTGTTAATGGTGAAAATATTTTAACGGGTAGGTAATACCCGAGGAATATTTAGATTTCACATTAATAAGTTACATTATACATTCTTCAAATCTGATTCAACAGTCATTTCCTATCCTACTTACATCCACAGATAAATGAATCCGTTCACCACAGTATAACCTTTTCCATTCAAATTTCATATTTGGATTTTGACCTATCAGAATCCAACAAGTGGCATAATGAAGAAAACATTTGACGGAATAAAATTTGTTAGAAACAAACAAATTAACTATGAGAAATTTGGTTAAGAATCCACGCTAACAAAATCCTAGCTAACTGTTCCTAGCTAACTGATTACATTTTATTTATTGCAATTTATTTATCGCAATTTATTTATCGCATTTTATTTATCGCAATTTAATTATCGCAATTTTATTTATCGTCATTTAATTTCCGTTATTTACTTTACGCACTTTATTTATCGTCATTTAATTTCTGTTATTTATTTTACGCACTTTAAATATCGGGACACGTATACAAGGTTTTGACATATCATATCGACGCATCTATATATATTATTTGGAATAACCATAGACACTCTATATGCAGTAATGCGGGAGTTAGCTATACAGGGTTGAGGTTGATTCTATAATAATATATATACTTTGAGTTGTGATCGAGTCTGAGACATGTACACGGGTCACGATACGTATTAATTAATTTGAATATTATATTAAACTATGTATGAATTATTGGACTGCCAACTGTGGACTATCGACAGTGGACTAATAACATTGGACAATTAAAATGAATTAAAATATTGACTATAATATATGAAATTAAACAATTCTTCAAGTTTGCCACTTGATTTCGTCTTTAACCTCATTTGTATCTTGACGATTCCAATCTACGTTCAAACCTTCCATGATTCTTGAAAACACCTCAAGCGAGAAAATGAACCAACCGCACTTCACCTATGGAAGGAAAAGATTTATACATATAGTTATGCACCTGAAAAACTCTCGGAACCTGAATAAACATTTAACACGTATCTGTGCTAACTCCTTGACGTTGTTATTACCGAAAGTAACTTTACAATCTCTCTCTAAATTAGCCAATTTTGTAACAGCTCCATCAAATCAACTTCAATTCTTCCATTCGAATTAGCCTTATTATAACCTCGATATATAAGTTTGCGTGTCGTCATCGTTACCGGAGAACCGTTTATATTTCACCACATTAGCATTAAAATTACCAGCAACTTCAATGAATTTGGACTTTCTGAAAAATCATTATATTCATTGAAACCCCATCTTGTATTCATCTATACCCTGTAACAATAATTGCCATACCAATTACCAGGAATCAGCAATCAGTATTTCAAATCTCGTAGCATTTCTATATCAATAGTTATATGTATACATATAACAATTATCTCCTAGGATTACGATCTTCAATTCTGAAATTTTGAAAAGGCACCCAGTTTATGATTCGATACTCTGAATGTTGGAAAAGCTCAGAAACGTTGGAACTGGAAAACGGATAAAGTTAACCATGAAGGAGACCAAGGACAAATACAAGGACCATACCCTATATTCAAAGAATCCAGATAATTCTGGATCCGTTGAAATCTTTAGAGAATATCTTGCTCCGAAGTCATGTTAAAATCTTGCGGAAAATCTTCCTCCATCAACCATCGAACTTAGAAATTCCAAAATATCATCATCAATATCTTCGATATTTCTGAGGATATTTTCATAAATATTCTCGTCCGAAATTAGTTACCTCTTCGTGCTTCCTGTGTATCATTAAATTGGAAACATTCAATAGAAAATTTAGTACCGAAAAGCAGATTATGCGAAACTATGAAGAAAGCCGTGGACAAATCACAAAGAATAAGTTTGACTTCAAAGAATCCAAATGATTCAATGTCTGTTAAAGTCTTTAGTGAATATCTTGCTCCTTACTCTAAACCCTTGCAGACAATAGTTTCTATTATCCTCTGATCTTAGATATTCCGAGATATTATCGTATCTTTCATTATAAATATCCTCCATATTTCTGGAGATATTTTTATAACTATTCTTATTTGAAATCATTAATCTCTTCGTGCTATCAGTATTACATCATATAGAAACTGTTAGTTTCTATATTCTATAAACTTTCGAGCTTAAAATAAGAATGTTATTGAAGTAATGTTAGGAATTGATGCATGAGTTAGTATAATATAATGACACTTGATCAACGTGATTATATTACAGTAAGTCATGCTGAGTTTCTAATGGGACGTGATGATTCACAGATCATAACGTCATCATGTGCCATGTTACATAACTCTGTCATTCTGATTAACTTCTGAACATATCAAGAAAGTATATTCTTGATAGTTCTATTCTCAGTGAATCTGGTAATTTGACAAGTCAAATCGTGCTATTACGTTCCTTCTTATTTAGAACATTAATAATGTTCATTCTGAAACTTATATCTGCGAATTCTGGACCATTACAAGAGATGCCAAATCGCTAGAAGAAGAAACGAAGGGACAAAGCTCTGAAATAGAAATTGGAGTATAAATCGTAGCAAATAGGAGGGAGTATTAACTGTGGATGACAATGATTATAGGAAACATAAAGGGGACATTGAAATATAAGGAGAGATATAGAGCCCGATAACAACGCATAAATTACAAACCGTGTATATCAATGTTTATCGCAACATAAAGACAAGGGAGAATTAAAAGCACTATAACCCCAAGAGCAAAGTAGAAGTAAGAAGATTCCTCGGGTGGAAGTTGGAAAAGGAGAATGATTGTTACGATAGTAAGGATAAGGACAAGGATTAGAACTGGATTAAGCATTTTCACAATCTTTTGGATGTATGAACTAAGGAAGAGAGTATGGGAATGGTGAGAATAATGGAACGGAAGAGCTTAATTTATAATGGAAATATCAGACAGAGTAATCGAAGCAAATCACCGTATTTAATTAAAGAGATCTTAATTTCCTTATTCATCGAAGAATCAGATCTTATAGATTTCTAAGATTTTCTTTTAAATCCCTTGAATTTCGGAATTCAACCAAGGCAACGTCAAAAATTAAAACGAAACTTCATTTATTCATTTCACTCTTGTGTGATAGCTTCATTCGTACTCTTCAATTAATCAAATTATTTTACCTGTATTATTCAATAATGATAAAACTCTATTTATCAGCTCATATTCGTCAGGAAAACATATTTATTGTTAGCCATGACGACCTCACTCAAATTTCGGGACGAAATTTCTTTAACGGGTAGGTACTGTGGTGACCCGGAAATTTCCGACCAAATTTAAACTTAATCTTTATATGATTTCGATTCGATAAGCAAAGTCTGTTAAACTAAGTCTGCAAATTGTTGAACTATTTAAATAGATTCATTTATACCTTTGACTATTCCTGACGATTCAAGAATAACTAATTATAAATAGATAAGTGTGTATGTATATTTATAAATAATAATTCGAAATATAATTTGAAGTATTATATGTTGTTGCTATTAAAAATTAATAAAATAAAAATAGGATATTACAATAAATATTATTTAAAATATATCTCTATATATAAATAATGTATATTAAAAATAAATATTAAACGATTGTAATACTCGTTTGATGTCCCGATTGATATTAAGCAAACCAAATTCAAACTTATATGATTTTAAAATAAACGGTGATCCGAAAATGAGTTCTATAAATTTTAGGCTTATTAAAAATGTGTTTAGGAACTATTTGTTAAGTTTTAACATTTTTTATATTTTACCCATAAATGAGAGGGACAGTTGATGTACTTTTTGTTTATTAAATTAAGGATAGAATTTTATACCATAATGACCAAAATAAATAAATATAATTACTGTAAAAATTTGGGATTTTTCTGAGTCCTTTTTATCCGCCACTGATTATCAACGGAACACGATTTAACCCCCCAGATTAAAGTGTTGGTAGAGAAATAGTTATAAACATCCGTGATTAATTATCAGGTCACCGCTTTTTGTTTGATTACTTCCACTATCACATGCTTTCTTCTTTTCATATCCATCCACTATGTTAGATTAAGAACTATTTTTTTTTATTTGTTGCCTCAATGATTGCCACGTGGCATCTTATCATTCGATTAAGTTTTCACGGGTGATATCTATCAACTAGTGATCCGGGTCTTTGTGTACACACTTCACATCTCAAATTGAGGGTAATTTAAAATAATACGTGTTGTTAAAATATGGCCACCTGACTTTTCCATTTGCCTACATGATGGCATGTGTTCCATTACATAATGAAATTTTAATAAGTCTTCCAATTCACACTGCTTGTGCCAAATCTCTCTACTCAAATATCTTTACCCAAGTCCTCAAATTCCCAAATATCTAGCAAGGTGGTAGTCATCATATGCATACATGATTGAGAATAGCACCCTCTACTACTTTTCTTCTTGTTCCTATCGATCAATGCTACCACCGGCCACCACCAACGAGCCACCTTGCACCACCCTAACAACCATCCAACACCATGCATATTTTTTTTCTCTCTCGTGAAACCCATATGCAAACCATCAGCTTGCTAGCTTCTAACTACCACCCTACTATCACCATCGAGTGTTGTTGCTTTCATTTCTATTTTGTTGCTGCTATAAGTTCCCGTTCGTCTGAAGGTATATCTTAAAAATCTCAAAAAGTAATCGTTTACTACGCTTTAATAATCTTCATGTGTTCATATATCTAATCAAGATAGTCGCTAAAAATCATTGAAGTCAGGATATTGTGTGGCGTTAAAATGTGTCAAATTAGTCACCTAAATATTGTATTAAAGATTTATACTAGTGCTTTAGTAACTACAAGTAATATATTTATTTGTTTTATTTAGTACGTATGAATTAAAACAATGAATATATGAAGTAAAAAAAAAAAAAAAATGAATTTCGAAATCTGCAAATACACGATATGAAGATGATGATAGTATTAGTCTACATTTATGGATTTGGTCCCTGGGTTATGATTAATTTTACAAAATTAATTTAAAGAATTTAATATTAACATTTCATTCCCTGAATTGTATAAATATTTTTTGTTGTTGCTAATACTATATAACCAAGTGTTATTTCAGATTTTTCAATAGTTTCTATAAACCATCCCAAGGTAACCCAAGTGGTTGGGGCACTGAGATCCTTGCAAAAGGTCTCAGGTTCAATTCTTGGGGTGGTCAGGGAAGGGTTGAAAACAGCCAGGAAATATTCCTGATGGGCTGCGTACACTAAAGTATGGGGTCGGATTACTCGCCTTCCCGGGTAACCCGAACAGAAAAAAAAAAAACCTTACAACTTTTCAATAGTTTCTATAAAAATAATAATAATAATAATAATAATAATAATAATAATAATAATAATAATAATGTCTAATAACATTTCACTCATCAAGCGACATAAGTACCATACGTATTAAACTTTACAAGAAGTAGAAATAAGTATGAATTCAAGATATTTTATGTCATAAACATTCTTTAGAAAGAGAAAAAAAAAAGTTATAATAATAGTTGAAAACAAGACAGAGTTGTTAAACTTATTTAAATGACACCCAAAAAGCATATGTATAAAACTTTGTCTGATTGTGCTCATAAGATTCCTCGGGAAATTACAAGACAAAGATGAAGAAAATGATCCCTGAATAAAATAAAAAGTATTTTAATAATAATAAAAAAATTATTGTTTCATGTGACATGCTAATGAATGATAATAGTTGTTTAATATAAAATGTTAATGATAGTCTATATTATTAATAATAAGTATTTTATATAATATGATGATGGAGAAAATGAACAACACGAAAATGAGAAAAATTTAAAACACAGGCACATGTATGATGAACGACGACGATGATGATGATCTAGTTTAAAAAAAAAAAAAATAAAATAAAAAAAATAGTATAAGGAATTATATTACTAGTAACTAGTAGTACTAGTTGCTAATACACTTATTTAGTAATTATAGATTGAAGCATAGAAATTTTGGTTACAACATGATTCGAATTAGTTTATTAAACATTATATTGACCAACTTGTATCTCTAGGTTGAGGTATACAATTACTTGCATTCTGAGTTTCTATCACATTTTGTGAATTGTTTGCCGTGCTATCAAGGTAAGTTTCATTTACTCCCTTTTTACTCATTACATTTTTGGGCTGAGAATACATGCAAATGCTTTATTAACTGTTTTACAATATTTATATGCGTGAGTTTCATTAATCCCTTTTTAAATATTTTTGCAATATATATTTTTGGGACTGAGAATACATGCGCTGTTTTTATAACTGTTTTACGAAATAGACACGAGTAAATCAAAACTACTTTATATGGTTGAATTATCGAAATCGAATATGCCCCTTTTTATATAGTCTGGTAATCTAAGAATTAGGGAACAGACACCCTAATTGACGCGAACTCTAAAGATAGATCTATCGGGCCCAACAAGCCCCATCCAAAGTACCGGATGCTTTAGTACTTCGAAATTTATATCATGTCCGAAGGAGGATCCCGGAATGATGGGGATATTCTTATATATGCATCTTGTTAATGTCGATTACCAGGTGTTCAATCCATATGAATGATATTTTGTCTCTATGTATGGGACGTATGTTTATGAGAAATGAAAATCTTGTGGTCTATTAAAATGATGGAAATGATTATTTATGTTAAACTAATGAACTCACCAACCTTTTGGTTGACACTTGAAAGCATGTTTATTCTCAGGAACGAAAGAAATCTTCCGCTGTGCATTTGCTCATATTAGAGACATTAATTGGAGTCATTCATGGCATATTTCAAAAGACGTTGCATTCGAGTCGTCGAGTTCATCAAGATTATTATTTAGATAATTATAATTAGATATGTTATGAAATGGTATGCATATCGTCAATTTTCGATGTAAGGAAGTTTGTCTTTTCAATACGAATGCAATGTTTGTAAAATGTATCATATAGAGGTCAAGAACCTCGCGATGTAATCAACTATTGTGAATCGTTTGTAATCGATATATTAATTGATTTCGTTGCGAGGTTTTGACCTCTATATGAGACGTTTTTCAAAGACTGCATTCATTTTTAAACAAACCATAACCTTTATTTCATCAATAAAGGTTTAAAAAGCTTTACGTAGATTATCAAATAATGATAATCTAATATATCCTGTTTACACACGACCATTACATAATGGTTTACAATACAAATATGTTACAACAAAATAAGTTTCTTGAATGCAGTTTTTACACAATATCATACAAGCATGGACTCCAAATCTTGTCCTTATTTAAGTATGCGACAGCGGAAGCTCTTAATAATCACCTGAGAATAAACATGCTTAAAACGTCAACAAAAATGTTGGTGAGTTATAGGTTTAACCTATATATATCAAATCGTAACAATAGACCACAAGATTTTATATTTCAATATACATCCCATACATAGAGATAAAAATCATTCATATGGTGAACACCTGGTAAGCGACATTAACAAGATGCATATATAAGAATATCCCCATCATTCCGGGACACCCTTCGGATATGATATAAATTTCGAAGTACTAAAGAATCCGGTACTTTGGATGGGGTTTGTTAGGCCCAATAGATCTATCTTTAGGATTCGCGTCAATTAGGGTGTCTGTTCCCTAATTCTTAGATTATCAGACTTAATAAAAAGGGGCATATTCGATTTCGATAATTCAACCATAGAATGTAGTTTCATGTACTTGTGTCTATTTTGTAAAATCATTTATAAAACCTGCATGTATTCTCATCCCAAAAATATTAGATTTTAAAAGTGGGACTATAACTCACTTTCACAGATTTTTACTTCGTCGGGAAGTAAGACTTGGCCACTGGTTGATTCACGAACCTATAACAATATATACATATATATCAAAGTATGTTCAAAATATATTTACAACACTTTTAATATATTTTGATGTTTTAAGTTTATTAAGTCAGCTGTCCTCGTTAGTAACCTACAACTAGTTGTCCACAGTTAGATGTACAGAAATAAATCGATAAATATTATCTTGAATCAATCCACGACCCAGTGTATACGTATCTCAGTATTGATCACAACTCAAACTATATATATTTTGGAATCAACCTCAACCCTGTATAGCTAACTCCAACATTCACATATAGAGTGTCTATGGTTGTTCCGAAATATATATAGATGTGTCGACATGATAGGTCGAAACATTGTATACGTGTCTATGGTATCTCAAGATTACATAATATATAATACAAGTTGATTAAGTTATGGTTGGAATAGATTTGTTACCAATTTTCACGTAGCTAAAATGAGAAAAATTATCCAATCTTGTTTTACCCATAACTTCTTCATTTTAAATCCGTTTTGAGTGAATCAAATTGCTATGGTTTCATATTGAACTCTATTTTATGAATCTAAACAAAAAAAATATAGGTTTCTAGTCGGAAAAATAAGTTACAAGTCGTTTTTGTAAAGGTAGTCATTTCAGTCGAAAGAACGACGTCTAGATGACCATTTTAGAAAACATACTTCCACTTTGAGTTTAACCATAATTTTTGGATATAGTTTCATGTTCATAATAAAAATCATTTTCTCAGAATAACAACTTTTAAATCAAAGTTTATCATAGTTTTTAATTAACTAACCCAAAACAGCCCGCGGTGTTACTAAGACGGCGTAAATCCGGTTTTACGGTGTTTTTCGTGTTTCCAGGTTTTAAATCATTAAGTTAGCATATCATATAGATATAGAACATGTGTTTAGTTGATTTTAAAAGTCAAGTTAGAAGGATTAACTTTTGTTTGCGAAATAGTTTAGAATTAACTAAACTATGTTCTAGTGATTACAAGTTTAAACCTTCGAATAAGATAGCTTTATATGTATGAATCGAATGATGTTATGAACATCATTACTACCTTAAGTTCCTTGGATGAACCTACTGGAAAAGAGAAAAATGGATCTAGCTTCAATGGATCCTTGGATGGCTCAAAGTTCTTGAAGCAAAATCATGACACGAAAACAAGTTCAAGTAAGATCATCACTTGAAATAAGATTGTTATAGTTATAGAAATTGAACCAAAGTTTGAATATGATTATTACCTTGTATTAGAATGATAACCTACTGTAAGAAACAAAGATTTCTTGAGGTTGGATGATCACCTTACAAGATTGGAAGTGAGCTAGCAAACTTGAAAGTATTCTTGATTTTATGAAACTAGAACTTTTGGAATTTATGAAGAACACTTAGAACTTGAAGATAGAACTTGAGAGAGTTCAATTAGATGAAGAAAATTGAAGAATGAAAGTGTTTGTAGGTGTTTTTGGTCGTTGGTGTATGGATTAGATATAAAGGATATGTAATTTTGTTTTCATGTAAATAAGTCATGAATGATTACTCATATTTTTGTAATCTTATGAGATATTTCATGCTAGTTGCCAAATGATGGTTCCCACATGTGTTAGGTGACTCACATGGGCTGCTAAGAGCTGATCATTGGAGTGTATATACCAATAGTACATACATCTAAAAGCTGTGTATTGTACGAGTACGAATACGGGTGCATACGAGTAGAATTGTTGATGAAACTGAACGAGAATGTAATTGTAAGCATTTTTGTTAAGTAGAAGTATTTTGATAAGTGTATTGAAGTCTTTCAAAAGTGTATAAATACATATTAAAACACTACATGTATATACATTTTAACTGAGTCGTTAAGTCATCGTTAGTCGTTACATGTAAGTGTTGTTTTGAAACCTTTAGGTTAACGATCTTGTTAAATGTTGTTAACCCAATGTTTATAATAACAAAAGAGATTTTAAATTATTATATTATCATGATATTATGATGTACGAATATCTCTTAATATGATATATATACATTAAATGTCGTTACAACGATAAACGTTACATATATGTCTCGTTTCAAAATCATTAAGTTAGTAGTCTTGTTTTTACATATGTAGTTCATTGTTAATATAATTAATGATATGTTTACTTATCATAATATCATGTTAACTATATATATAACCATATATATGTCATCATAT
Source organism: Rutidosis leptorrhynchoides (assembly GCF_046630445.1). NCBI lineage: Eukaryota > Viridiplantae > Streptophyta > Magnoliopsida > Asterales > Asteraceae > Rutidosis > Rutidosis leptorrhynchoides. The sequence goes on along the minus strand of NC_092336.1, from coordinate 554,018,772 downwards.
AGTTTTTTTTTTACAAGTTTTAACGTTCGTGAATCACCGGTCAACTTGGGTGGTCAATTGTCTATATGAAATCTATTTCAATTAATCAAGTCTTAACAAGTTTGATTGCTTAACATGTTGGAAACATTTAATCATGTAAACATCAATCTCAATTAATATATATAAACATGGAAAAGTTCGGGTCACTACAGTACCTACCCGTTAAATAAATTTCGTCCCGAAATTTTAAGCTGTTGAAGGTGTTGACGAATCTTCTGGAAATAGATGCGGGTATTTCATCTTCATCTGATCTTCACGCTCCCAGGTGAACTCGGGTCCTCTACGAGCATTCCATCGAACCTTAACAATTGGTATCTTGTTTTGCTTAAGTCTTTTAACCTCACGATCCATTATTTCGACGGGTTCTTCGATGAATTGGAGTTTTTCGTTGATTTGGATTTCATCTAACGGAATAGTGAGATCTTCTTTAGCAAAACATTTCTTCAAATTCGAGACGTGGAAAGTGTTATGTACAGCCGCGAGTTGTTGAGGTAACTCAAGTCGGTAAGCTACTGGTCCGACACGATCAATAATCTTGAATGGTCCAATATACCTTGGATTTAATTTCCCTCGTTTACCAAATCGAACAACGCCTTTCCAAGGTGAAACTTTAAGCATGACCATCTCTCCAATTTCAAATTCTATATCTTTTCTTTTAATGTCAGCGTAGCTCTTTTGTCGACTTTGGGCGGTTTTCAACCGTTGTTGAATTTGGATGATCTTCTCGGTAGTTTCTTGTATAATCTCCGGACCCGTAATCTGTCTATCCCCCACCTCACTCCAACAAATCGGAGACCTGCACTTTCTACCATAAAGTGCTTCAAACGGCGCCATCTCAATGCTTGAATGGTAGCTGTTGTTGTAGGAAAATTCTGCTAACGGTAGATGTCGATCCCAACTGTTTATGTAATATTTATATTACATAACGTATTACCAATTCTGGAAGTGGTTATGTTTACGGATTAGTAATGTTCGCTTCTCACCAAAGTGAGAACAAGAACATCGGGCTACAACTATTAAACAAAACTTTTCCACAAGTGACGGAGTCGGTAATTGGGGTAAGAAATGAGGTTTTTAGATTATTACGGGACTGTTGGACATTACGTAACCCTCGTCCCTTTGATGACGTTACAACACGCTGTCTTATCAACGGCCATAACGGTTATGTTGCACAAGACCAAGGATGGGAAGTAGTCCTAGTAAAACCAGAATGCATGACTTGTTTCTGGACGTATGAATTACGTGTCTTTATTGCCTTTGCCGAACGACTTGTGTACTAGCTAGAATTGTCTTCACAACTATCTTGTATCATAGTTATTGTGTGCTATATTTCATGCTTTATGTAAAATAAGCGGTATTGTAAGTTATTAAAATATTGTATAAAAGTTTGAACGCGAAATATTATTACAATCAGTTTTTCATATAGAATTGTAGTAGTTGAATTGTATATTAGCTACTAAGTATGAACTTAACGGGTAGGTACTACCCGAATTTAAACTTATAAAATGCTAATATGAAGAAAAAGCTTTTATAAATGAGTTCATATTATGCTACGAAATACTATTAACTACTCTTAATATTCTGTATGATTAACTTGTTCCATTTAACTATTTTGAAGGAAATGGCACCGACTACTCGACACACCGTGAATATGAATGAAGAGGAATTCCGTACTTTTCTAGCTTCAAACATAGCCGCAGTACAGGCTGCGCTACATACCAACAATAACCTTGGATCTAGCAGTACAGGAAATCGTGTAGGATGCACCTACAAAGAATTCACTGCCTGCAAACCTTTGGAATTTGATGGAACCGAAGGACCGATCGGATTGAAACGGTGGACCGAGAAGGTTGAATCGGTGTTTGCCATAAGTAAGTGTACTGAAGAGGACAAAGTGAAGTACGCTACGCATACCTTCACAGGTTCTGCGTTAACATGGTGGAATACCTATCTAGAGCAAGTGGGACAAGATGATGCATACGCACTACCGTGGTCAGCATTCAAGCACTTGATGAACGAGAAGTATCGTCCCAGAACCGAGGTCAATAAGCTCAAGACAGAACTAAGAGGGTTACGAACCCAAGGATTTGATATTACCACGTATGAAAGACGATTCACAGAATTGTGCCTATTGTGTCCGGGAGCATTCGAAGATGAGGAAGAGAAGATCGACGCGTTTGTGAAAGGATTACCGGAAAGAATCCAAGAAGATATAAGTTCACACGAGCCCGCCTCCATACAACAGGCATGTAGAATGGCTCACAAACTAGTGAACCAGATTGAAGAAAGAATTAAAGAACAGACTGCTGAAGAGGCCAATGTGAAGCAAGTCAAAAGAAAGTGGGAGGAAAACGGTGATAAGAATCACCAATACAACAACAGCAATTACAACAATAATCGCAACAATTATCCCAACAATCGCAACATCAATCGCAACTACAACAAACGGCCCAACAACAACAACAACAACAACAACAGCAACTACAACAATCATCCCAACAACAATAATAACCGTAACAACAACAACAATCAGAAGCAGCTATGCCAAAGGTGTGAAAAGAATCACTCGGGGTTCTGCACCAAATTTTGCAACAAGTGTAAAAGAAATGGTCATAGCGCGGCGAAGTGTGAGGTCTACGGACCAGGGGTTAATAGAACGAAAGGAACAAATGGTGTCGGAACGAGTAATGGCGGAGCAAGTAGTGTCGGAGCAAGTTATGCCAATGTAGTTTGTTATAAATGTGGAAAACCAGGCCACATTATTAGAAATTGCCCGAACCAGGAGAACACGAATGGACAAGGCCGTGGAAGAGTTTTCAATATTAATGCGGTAGAGGCACAGGAAGACCCGGAGCTTGTTACGGGTACGTTTCTTATTGACAATAAATCTGCTTACGTTTTATTTGATTCGGGTGCGGATAGAAGCTATATGAGTAGAGATTTTTGTGCTAAATTAAGTTGTCCATTGACGCCTTTGGATAGTAAATTTTTACTCGAATTAGCAAATGGTAAATTAATTTCAGCAGATAATATATGTCGGAATCGAGAAATTAAACTGGTTAGCGAAACATTTAAGATTGATTTAATACCAGTAGAGTTAGGGAGTTTTGATGTGATAATCGGTATGGACTGGTTGAAAGAAGTGAAAGCAGAGATCGTTTGTTACAAAAATGCAATTCGCATTATACGAGAAAAAGGAAAACCCTTAATGGTGTACGGAGAAAAGGGCAACACGAAGCTACATCTTATTAGTAATTTGAAGGCACAAAAACTAATAAGAAAAGGTTGCTATGCTGTTCTAGCACACGTCGAGAAAGTACAAACTGAAGAAAAGAGCATCAATGATGTTCCCATTGCAAAAGAATTTCCCGATGTATTTCCGAAAGAATTACCGGGATTACCCCCACATCGATCCGTTGAATTTCAAATAGATCTTGTACCAGGAGCTGCACCAATAGCTCGTGCTCCTTACAGACTCGCACCCAGCGAGATGAAAGAACTGCAAAGCCAATTACAAGAACTTTTAGAGCGTGGTTTCATTCGACCAAGCACATCACCGTGGGGAGCTCCTGTTTTGTTTGTCAAGAAGAAAGATGGTACATTCAGGTTGTGTATCGACTACCGAGAGTTGAACAAACTTACCATCAAGAACCGCTACCCACTACCGAGAATCGACGACTTATTTGATCAACTACAAGGCTCGTCTGTTTATTCAAAGATTGACTTACGTTCCGGGTATCATCAAATGCGGGTGAAAGAAGATGATATTCCAAAGACTGCTTTCAGAACACGTTACGGTCATTACGAGTTTATGGTCATGCCGTTTGGTTTAACTAATGCACCAGCTGTGTTCATGGACCTTATGAACCGAGTGTGTGGACCATACCTTGACAAGTTTGTCATTGTTTTCATTGATGACATACTTATTTACTCAAAGAATGACCAAGAACACGGTGAACATTTGAGAAAGGTGTTAGAAGTATTGAGAAAGGAAGAATTGTACGCTAAGTTTTCAAAGTGTGCATTTTGGTTGGAAGAAGTTCAATTCCTCGGTCACATAGTGAACAAAGAAGGTATTAAGGTGGATCCGGCAAAGATAGAAACTGTTGAAAAGTGGGAAACCCCGAAAACTCCGAAACACATACGCCAGTTTTTAGGACTAGCTGGTTACTACAGAAGGTTCATCCAAGACTTTTCCAGAATAGCAAAACCCTTGACTGCATTAACGCATAAAGGGAAGAAATTTGAATGGAATGATGAACAAGAGAAAGCGTTTCAGTTATTGAAGAAAAAGCTAACTACGGCACCTATATTGTCATTGCCTGAAGGGAATGATGATTTTGTGATTTATTGTGATGCATCAAAGCAAGGTCTCGGTTGTGTATTAATGCAACGAACGAAGGTGATTGCTTATGCGTCTAGACAATTGAAGATTCACGAACAAAATTATACGACGCATGATTTGGAATTAGGCGCGGTTGTTTTTGCATTAAAGACTTGGAGGCACTACTTATATGGGGTCAAAAGTATTATATATACCGACCACAAAAGTCTTCAACACATATTTAATCAGAAAAAACTGAATATGAGGCAGCGTAGGTGGATTGAATTATTGAATGATTACGACTTTGAGATTCGTTACCACCCGGGGAAGGCAAATGTGGTAGCCGATGCCTTGAGCAGGAAGGACAGAGAACCCATTCGAGTAAAATCTATGAATATAATGATTCATAATAACATTACTACTCAAATAAAGGAGGCGCAACAAGGAGTTTTAAAAGAGGGAAATTTAAAGGATGAAATACCCAAAGGATCGGAGAAGCATCTTAATATTCGGGAAGACGGAAGCCGGTATAGGGCTGAAAGGATTTGGGTACCAAAATTTGGAGATATGAGAGAAATGGTACTTAGAGAAGCTCATAAAACCAGATACTCAATACATCCTGGAACGGGGAAGATGTACAAGGATCTCAAGAAACATTTTTGGTGGCCGGGTATGAAAGCCGATGTTGCTAAATACGTAGGAGAATGTTTGACGTGTTCTAAGGTCAAAGCTGAGCATCAGAAACCATCAGGTCTACTTCAACAACCCGAAATCCCGGAATGGAAATGGGAAAACATTACCATGGATTTCATCACTAAATTGCCAAGGACTGCAAGTGGTTTTGATACTATTTGGGTAATAGTTGATCGTCTCACCAAATCCGCACACTTCCTACCAATAAGAGAAGATGACAAGATGGAGAAGTTAGCACGACTGTATTTGAAGGAAGTCATCTCCAGACATGGAATACCAATCTCTATTATCTCTGATAGGGATGGCAGATTTATTTCAAGATTCTGGCAGACATTACAGCAAGCATTAGGAACTCGTCTAGACATGAGTACTGCCTATCATCCACAAACTGATGGGCAGAGCGAAAGGACGATACAAACGCTTGAAGACATGCTACGAGCTTGTGTTATTGATTTCGGAAACAGTTGGGATCGACATCTACCGTTAGCAGAATTTTCCTACAACAACAGCTACCATTCAAGCATTGAGATGGCGCCGTTTGAAGCACTTTATGGTAGAAAGTGCAGGTCTCCGATTTGTTGGAGTGAAGTGGGGGATAGACAGATTACGGGTCCGGAGATTATACAAGAAACTACCGAGAAGATCATCCAAATTCAACAACGGTTGAAAACCGCCCAAAGTCGACAAAAGAGCTACGCTGACATTAAAAGAAAAGATATAGAATTTGAAATTGGAGAGATGGTCATGCTTAAAGTTGCACCTTGGAAAGGCGTTGTTCGATTTGGTAAACGAGGGAAATTAAATCCAAGGTATATTGGACCATTCAAGATTATTGATCGTGTCGGACCAGTAGCTTACCGACTAGAGTTACCTCAACAACTCGCGGCTGTACATAACACTTTCCACGTCTCGAATTTAAAGAAATGTTTTGCTAAAGAAGATCTCACTATTCCGTTAGATGAAATCCAAATCAACGAAAAACTTCAATTCATCGAAGAACCCGTCGAAATAATGGATCGTGAGGTTAAAAGACTTAAGCAAAACAAGATACCAATTGTTAAGGTTCGATGGAATGCTCGTAGAGGACCCGAGTTCACCTGGGAGCGTGAAGATCAGATGAAGAAGAAATACCCGCATCTATTTCCAGAAGATTCGTCAACACCTTCAACAGCTTAAAATTTCGGGGCGAAATTTATTTAACGGGTAGGTACTGTAGTGACCCGAACTTTTCCATGTTTATATATATTAACTGAGATTGATGTTTACATGATTAAATGTTTCCAACATGTTAAGCAATCAAACTTGTTAAGACTTGATTAATTGAAATAGGTTTCATATAGACAATTGACCACCCAAGTTGACCGGTGATTCACGAACGTTAAAACTTGTAAAAAACTATATGATGACATATATATGGTTATATATATAGTTAACATGATATTATGATAAGTAAACATATCATTAATTATATTAACAATGAACTACATATGTAAAAACAAGACTACTAACTTAATGATTTTGAAACGAGACATATATGTAACGTTTATCGTTGTAACGACATTTAATGTATATATATCATATTAAGAGATATTCGTACATCATAATATCATAATAATATAATAATTTAAAATCTCTTTTGTTATTATAAACATTGGGTTAACAACATTTAACAAGATCGTTAACCTAAAGGTTTCAAAACAACACTTACATGTAACGACTAACGATGACTTAACGACTCAGTTAAAATGTATATACATGTAGTGTTTTAATATGTATTTATACACTTTTGAAAGACTTCAATACACTTATCAAAATACTTCTACTTAACAAAAATGCTTACAATTACATTCTCGTTCAGTTTCATCAACAATTCTACTCGTATGCACCCGTATTCGTACTCGTATAATACACAGCTTTTAGATGTATGTACTATTGGTATATACACTCCAATGATCAGCTCTTAGCAGCCCATGTGAGTCACCTAACACATGTGGGAACCATCATTTGGCAACTAGCATGAAATATCTCATAAGATTACAAAAATATGAGTAATCATTCATGACTTATTTACATGAAAACAAAATTACATATCCTTTATATCTAATCCATACACCAACGACCAAAAACACCTACAAACACTTTCATTCTTCAATTTTCTTCATCTAATTGAACTCTCTCAAGTTCTATCTTCAAGTTCTAAGTGTTCTTCATAAATTCCAAAAGTTCTAGTTTCATAAAATCAAGAATACTTTCAAGTTTGCTAGCTCACTTCCAATCTTGTAAGGTGATCATCCAACCTCAAGAAATCTTTGTTTCTTACAGTAGGTTATCATTCTAATACAAGGTAATAATCATATTCAAACTTTGGTTCAATTTCTATAACTATAACAATCTTATTTCAAGTGATGATCTTACTTGAACTTGTTTTCGTGTCATGATTTTGCTTCAAGAACTTTGAGCCATCCAAGGATCCATTGAAGCTAGATCCATTTTTATCTTTTCCAGTAGGTTCATCCAAGGAACTTAAGGTAGTAATGATGTTCATAACATCATTCAATTCATACATATAAAGCTATCTTATTCGAAGGTTTAAACTTGTAATCACTAGAACATAGTTTAGTTAATTCTAAACTTGTTCGCAAACAAAAGTTAATCCTTCTAACTTGACTTTTAAAATCAACTAAACACATGTTCTATATCTATATGATATGCTAACTTAATGATTTAAAACCTGGAAACACGAAAAACACCATAAAACCGGATTTACGCCGTCGTAGTAACACCGCGGGCTGTTTTGGGTTAGTTAATTAAAAACTATGATAAACTTTGATTTAAAAGTTGTTATTATGAGAAAATGATTTTTATTATGAACATGAAACTATATCCAAAAATTATGGTTAAACTCAAAGTGGAAGTATGTTTTCTAAAATGGTCATCTAGACGTCGTTCTTTCGACTGAAATGACTACCTTTACAAAAACGACTTGTAACTTATTTTTCTGACTATAAACCTATACTTTTTTTGTTTAGATTCATAAAATAGAGTTCAATATGAAACCATAGCAATTTGATTCACTCAAAACGGATTTAAAATGAAGAAGTTATGGGTAAAACAAGATTGGATAATTTTTCTCATTTTAGCTACGTGAAAATTGGTAACAAATCTATTCCAACCATAACTTAATCAACTTGTATTATATATTATGTAATCTTGAGATACCATAGACACGTATACAATGTTTCGACCTATCATGTCGACACATCTATATATATTTCGGAACAACCATAGACACTCTATATGTGAATGTTGGAGTTAGCTATACAGGGTTGAGGTTGATTCCAAAATATATATAGTTTGAGTTGTGATCAATACTGAGATACGTATACACTGGGTCGTGGATTGATTCAAGATAATATTTATCGATTTATTTCTGTACATCTAACTGTGGACAACTAGTTGTAGGTTACTAACGAGGACAGCTGACTTAATAAACTTAAAACATCAAAATATATTAAAAGTGTTGTAAATATATTTTGAACATACTTTGATATATATGTATATATTGTTATAGGTTCGTGAATCAACCAGTGGCCAAGTCTTACTTCCCGACGAAGTAAAAATCTGTGAAAGTGAGTTATAGTCCCACTTTTAAAATCTAATATTTTTGGGATGAGAATACATGCAGGTTTTATAAATGATTTACAAAATAGACACAAGTACGTGAAACTACATTCTATGGTTGAATTATCGAAATCGAATATGCCCCTTTTTATTAAGTCTGGTAATCTAAGAATTAGGGAACAGACACCCTAATTGACGCGAATCCTAAAGATAGATCTATTGGGCCTAACAAACCCCATCCAAAGTACCGGATGCTTTAGTACTTCGAAATTTATATCATATCCGAAGGGTGTCCCGGAATGATGGGGATATTCTTATATATGCATCTTGTTATTGTCGGTTACCAGGTGTTCACCATATGAATGATTTTTATCTCTATGTATGGGATGTGTATTGAAATATGAAATCTTGTGGTCTATTGTTACGATTTGATATATATAGGTTAAACCTATAACTCACCAACATTTTTGTTGACGTTTTAAGCATGTTTATTCTCAGGTGATTATTAAGAGCTTCCGCTGTCACATACTTAAATAAGGACAAGATTTGGAGTCCATGCTTGTATGATATTGTGTAAAAACTGCATTCAAGAAACTTATTTTGTTGTAACATATTTGTATTGTAAACCATTATGTAATGGTCGTGTGTAAACAGGATATTTTAGATTATCATTATTTGATAATCTACGTAAAGCGTTTTAAACCTTTATTGATGAAATAAAGGTTATGGTTTGTTTAAAAATGAATGCAGTCTTTGAAAAACGTCTCATATAGAGGTCAAAACCTCGCAACGAAATCAAGTAATATGGAACGTTTTTAATCAATAAGAACGGGACATTTCAGTTAACTGTGAAGACCCGTCCTAATCCATCCGGACGAAGTCCATATCGATTATAAACGATTCACAACAGTTGATTACATCGCGAGGTACTTGACCTCTATATGATACATTTTACAAACATTGCATTCGTTTTTGAAAAGACAAACTTTCATTACATCGAAAGTTGACAGGCATGCATACCATTTCATAATATATCCAACTATAATTGACTTGATAATAATCTTGATGAACTCGACGACTCGAATGCAACGTCTTTTGAAATATGCCATGAATGACTCCAAGTAATATCTATAAAATGAGCAAATACACAGCGGAAGATTTCTTTCGTACCTGAGAATAAACATGCTTTAAAGTGTCAACCAAAAGGTTGGTGAGTTCATTAGTTTAACTTAAACAATCGTTTCCATCATTTTAATAGACCACAAGATTTCAGATTTCCATTTCTCATAAACATACGTCCCATGCATAGAGACAAAAATATCATTCATATGGATTGAACACCTGGTAACCGACATTAACAATATGTATATATAAGAATATCCCCATCATTCCGGGATCCTCCTTCGGACATGATATAAATTTCGAAGTACTAAAACATCCGGTACTTTGGATGGGGCTTGTTGGGCCCGATAGATCTATCTTTAGGATTCGCGTCAATTAGGGTGTCTGTTCCCTAATTCTTAGATTACCAGACTTAATAAAAAGGGGCATATTCGACTTCGATAATCCAACCATAGAATGTAGTTTCACGTACTTGTGTCAATTTCGTAAAACAGTTATAAAAGTTGCGCATGTATTCTCAGCCCAAAAATATAAAGGGTAAAAAGGCAAATGAAACTCACGATACTGTATTTTGTAGTAAAAATACATATGACGTCATTGAACAATGCAGGGTTGGCCTCGGATTCACGAACCTATATCAATTGTGTATATATTAATACGTATAATGTAAGTTACAAAATTTCATTTATTAATATGTATTATTTATATATTATAGTTTTGTAGAATTTATTCTAACCTTTATTTTAAAACGTATACTTATATTATATTTTAAGTTATATTTTATATATATATATATATATATATATATATATATATATATATATATATATATATATATATATATATATATATATATATATATATCTATTTTATGTATATATATCTATAATGATTTACGTTTATATAAATAGTGACATTAATATATTTATATACATATATTTGTGGTTAGTATTGTATTTATGAAATTTTATTAGTTTGTTATGTGAATTATTAATACAATCCTAGTATATACCATAAGTATATATATAGTGTACAAAAGATTTATTTGTTAAAATAATAATTTAGATAATAATGATTTACTAATAATAATAATAATTTTATTAATAATGATAATACTAATAGTAAAAAAAATGAAAATGATAACTGTTAATGATACTAATAATAATAACTCTAAAATAATATTAATACTAATACCATACTTATGTTAATAATAAGGGTTCTAATATTTATAAAATGATAAATGATAATCATAATAATACTAGTAAATATTAATGATGATACTGATAAATATGATATTATTAATTGTAAATGTACTGATGATACTATTATTTATAAACCGGTACAAATTCTAATATTGATGATAATAATATATTTTTATTTCCTTCATAATAATAATAATGATAATCATAATCATAATCCTAATGATGATAAAATACTAAAATGATAAGTTTATTACTAATAATAATATTATTAATACCTATCATAATAATAATAGTAATGTCTATAATACTTTCAAATATGATAACAAGTATGATACTAATAATAACAATAACAATAACAATCAAAACAATCACAATAATAATAATAATACTAATAATAATTAATATATAATAACAATAATAAAATTAGAAAAGAAAACTACCTCACATGAAAAGAGTTTCAAAAAAAAAAGAAAGAAACTACCGTCCTCTGGACTCGATCTCGTGACCACATGCTCACACGCAAACACTCTCGACCATCCCACCAATTCTGATTCTCTGTACTAATATCGAATTTAAATTTTATATATAAACTGTTTTTCTTCTATTCCTCTTCTTCTCCACAAGTCTCATGGATTCAACAAAACATCAATAACCAAAAAAAAAAAAAAAAATCGGGGTTCCCTTTAAAGCTTCAAAACATTACAGAAAAAATAATAATTTGGGTTCTAAAATAATAAAAAAAAAATACTAAAGGCCTACTGCAGCGTCGGTTCTTGGAACAAAACAAAAAAAATTGATTTCGTAATAGATAACATTATAGATAATGTTTATAACACGAAATAGTTTTCTAAACATGTATAAAAACTACTGGAATCGTCAATTTGATCAGAAACATATACACGAACGCGAATTTGTCTCAAGAACAATTGTTGACTTTTTTTAAACTAAACTTTGACTTCAAAATTCAAGATCGATATAAAGATTTGAGAGTTGAGATTTTGCAGATAGATTCAAAGAAAGATTTCTAACCTTTCTGCATTTTTAGATTTTGAAACTTTATTCGAAATTGAATTAAGAGAAAAAAAAAATTGGAACGTGCAGAGAAGAAGAAAAAAAAAATATCGCTGTGCTCTTTAATCCCATTGGATTTCCTTTTTATTTGATTTGCAATTATACATAATCATGTTGTAATAATAGAGATCGGTTGATAAAAAATGGAGAAAATGTCAACACAGGTTCACGAGTTGGGAGCAGGAAAGAAACAAAAAAAATAATAATAATAGAGATAAAGGATACAGAGGTCACGCGTATAATATAGATCCCTACTGTTTTTTTTTAATTAATAATAATAATATATAATAACAATACTATTAATATCTAATAATATTAATAAAATTAATAATAATGATAAATATAATATTAATGATAATAATAATTGTAAAAATGATAATAATAATATAATAATAATAATAATAATAATACCATACTAATTATGATAATATTAATATTTTATCGATAATAATAATATTAGTAATAATAATCTAATTTATACATCCAATTTCATCTTTATATGATATAAAGTGATATTATGAATACAAATATTGATATTTGACGATACAAATAACATTACTACAACAACTATATTTGTATTTAAATTTAATTTATTAATATCATCTATTATTATGTAATATTTAATAATTATGTAATATGTATTGTAACATATACTGAATATTATATATTTATGCATTTTAATATAAATATATTATAATATTTATTTACATACTAATTATATTATACTTATGTATGTAATTATGAAAAATATAAATTTTTTATATATGTAAGTATTATATATATTTATTAAAATAGTACATTATTTCATCATAGATATATTATAAATATAAATTTCTACATATACATAATATAATAATTATGTATAAAATCATATATATATAGTTATATTTATGTATATATGTATACTACCATATATATAAAATCATGTTTTAAATGTTGAGTAGATGATTAATTATGTATATTAAACAATTAACTACAAAGTATAACATTGTACATTTAATATTTTGATAACGTTGGTAAAATATGTTTGAATCATTTATATACAATATACTATATATATTCAAAATGAAAATCTTTAGTTATTAAATGTTATCTTTTATAATAACAAAATTACTTAATAGTTCATTAATACTAATATAATTAGTTTTATATATAATTATTTATATTTACATTCTTAGTTACAATTAAAGGTTCGTGAATCGTCGGAAATAGTTAAAGGTCAAATGTTATCATGAAATAGTTCAAACATAATGAGACTTGGTTTAATAGACTTTGCTTATCGAGTCGAATCATATAAGATTATGTTTAAATTTGGTCGAAAATTCCCGGGTCATCACAGTACCTACCCGTTAAAGAAATTTCGTCCCGAAATTTGAGTGAGGTCGTCATAGCTAACAATAAATATGTTTTCCTGACGAATATGAGTTGATAACTTGAGTTTTATCATCATTGAGTAATATGGATAAAAATAATTCGATTATTCGAAGAGTGCAAATGAAGCTATTCACAAAAGGATGAAATGAGAAACAAAGATTTGTTTTTAACTTTTGACGTAGTCAGGTTTGAATTTAGAAAATAAGGCGCGTCTTAACTTTTGACATTGCCTTGGTTGAATTCCGGAATTTAAGGGATTTAAAGAAAATCTTGAAGATCTATAAAATCTGATTCTTCGGGATTTATGGAAATTAAGATCTCTTTAATTAAATACAGTGATCTGCCCCGATTACTACGTCTGATATTTCCAGTATAAATTAAGCTCTTCCTTTCCATTATTCTCACCATTCTTATACTTTCTTTCTTAGTTCATACATCCAAAAGATTCTGAAAATGATTAATCCAGTTCTGATCCTTGTCCTCATCCTTACTATCGCAACAATCATTCTCCTTTTCCAACTTCCACCAGAGGAATCTGCTTTCTTCTACTTCGCCCTCGGGATTATAATGTTTTTAATTCTCCCGTGTCTTTATGTTGCGATAAACATTGATATACACGGTTTGTAATTTATGTGTTGTTATCGGACTTTATATTCTCCCTTATATTTCAAAGCTCTATGCTTTTGTTTTCTCTTCCCGACTTCAAGTCAAGCGAATAATGGTCCAGAATTTATAGATATAGAGTTTCGAATGATTATAATGTTCTAAGCATGAAGGAACGTGATAGCACGATTTGATTTTCAAATTTATCAACATCACGGAAGATAGAACCATCAAGAATACATTTTCTTGATTTGTTACGGAGTTAAGTAGGATGAAAGAGTTATGTAACATGGCACATGATGACGTTATGATCTGTGAATCATCACGTTTCATTTAGAAACTCAGCATGACTTACTGTAATATAATCACGTTGATCAAGTGTCATTATATTATACTAACTCATGCATCAGTTCCCATCATTACTACAATAACATTCATATTTTAAGCTTGAAAATTTACAGAATATAGAAACTATAGTTTCTATGTGATGTAATACTGATAGCACGAAAAGATTAATGATTTCAGATAAGAATAGTTATAAAAATATCTCCAGAAATATGCAGGATATTTATAATGAAAGGTACGATAATATCTCAGAATATCTAAGATCAGAGGATGATAGAAACTATTGTCTGCAAGGGTTTAGAGTAAGGAGCAAGTTATTCACTATAGACTTTAGCAGACATTGAATTATTTGGATTCTTTGAAGTCAAACTTATTCTTTGTGATTTATCCACGGCTTTCTTCATAGTTTCGCATAATCTGCTTTTCGGTACTATATTTTCTATTGAATGTTTCCAATATATTGATACACAGGAAGCACGAAGAGGTATATAATTTCGGACGAGAATATTTATGAAAATATCCTCAGAAATATCAAAGATAACTTAATATATTATAATTAATTATACCCACTTTTAAATGTCGATCCCAACTGTTGTTGAAGAAATTTGAATGGAATGATGAACAAGAGAAAGCGTTTCAGTTATTGAAGAAAAAGCTAACTACGGCACCTATATTGTCATTGCCTGAAGGGAATGATGATTTTGTGATTTATTGTGATGCATCAAAGCAAGGTCTCGATTGTGTATTAATGCAACGAACGAAGGTGATTGCTTATGCGTCTAGACAATTGAAGATTCACGAACAAAATTATACGACGCATGATTTGGAATTAGGCGCGGTTGTTTTTGCATTAAAGACTTGGAGGCACTACTTATATGGGGTCAAAAGTATTATATATACCGACCACAAAAGTCTTCAACACATATTTAATCAGAAACAGCTGAATATGAGGCAGCGTAGGTGGATTGAATTATTGAATGATTACGACTTTGAGATTCGTTACCACCCGGGGAAGGCAAATGTGGTAGCCAATGCCTTGAGCAGGAAGGACAGAGAACCCATTCGAGTAAAATCTATGAATATAATGATTCATAATAACCTTACTACTCAAATAAAGGAGGCGCAACAAGGAGTTTTAAAAGAGGGAAATTTAAAGGATGAAATACCCAAAGGATCGAAGAAGCATCTTAATATTCGGGAAGACGGAACCCGGTATAGGGCTGAAAGGATTTGGGTACCAAAATTTGGAGATATGAGAGAAATGGTACTTAGGGAAGCTCATAAAACCAGATACTCAATACATCCTGGAACGGGGAAGATGTACAAGGATCTCAAGAAACATTTTTGGTGGCCGGGTATGAAAGCCGATGTTGCTAAATACGTAGGAGAATGTTTGACGTGTTCTAAGGTCAAAGCTGAGCATCAGAAACCATCAGGTCTACTTCAACAACCCGAAATCCCGGAATGGAAATGGGAAAACATTACCATGGATTTCATCACTAAATTGCCAAGGACTGCAAGTGGTTTTGATACTATTTGGGTAATAGTTGACCGTCTCTCCAAATCAGCACACTTCTTGCCAATAAGAGAAGATGACAAGATGGAGAAGTTAGCACGACTGTATTTGAAGGAAGTCGTCTCCAGACATGGAATACCAATCTCTATTATCTCTGATAGGGATGGCAGATTTATTTCAAGATTCTGGCAGACATTACAGCAAGCATTAGGAACTCGTCTAGACATGAGTACTGCCTATCATCCACAAACTGATGGGCAGAGCGAAAGGACGATACAAACGCTTGAAGACATGCTACGAGCATGTGTTATTGATTTCGGAAACAGTTGGGATCGACATCTACCGTTAGCAGAATTTTCCTACAACAACAGCTACCATTCAAGCATTGAGATGGCGCCGTTTGAAGCACTTTATGGTAGAAAGTGCAGGTCTCCGATTTGTTGGAGTGAGGTGGGGGATAGACAGATTACGGGTCCGGAGATTATACAAGAAACTACCGAGAAGATCATCCAAATTCAACAACGGTTGAAAACCGCCCAAAGTCGACAAAAGAGCTACGCTGACATTAAAAGAAAAGATATAGAATTTGAAATTGGAGAGATGGTCATGCTTAAAGTTTCACCTTGGAAAGGCGTTGTTCGATTTGGTAAACGAGGGAAATTAAATCCAAGGTATATTGGACCATTCAAGATTATTGATCGTGTCGGACCAGTAGCTTACCGACTTGAGTTACCTCAACAACTCGCGGCTGTACATAACACTTTCCACGTCTCGAATTTGAAGAAATGTTTTGCTAAAGAAGATCTCACTATTCCGTTAGATGAAATCCAAATCAACGAAAAACTCCAATTCATCGAAGAACCCGTCGAAATAATGGATCGTGAGGTTAAAAGACTTAAGCAAAACAAGATACCAATTGTTAAGGTTCGATGGAATGCTCGTAGAGGACCCGAGTTCACCTGGGAGCGTGAAGATCAGATGAAGATGAAATACCCGCATCTATTTCCAGAAGATTCGTCAACACCTTCAACAGCTTAAAATTTCGGGACGAAATTTATTTAACAGGTAGGTACTGTAGTGACCCGAACTTTTCCATGTTTATATATATTAATTGAGATTGATGTTTACATGATTAAATGTTTCCAACATGTTAAGAAATCAAACTTGTTAAGACTTGATTAATTGAAATAGATTTCATATAGACAATTGACCACCCAAGTTGACCGGTGATTCACGAACGTTAAAACTTGTAAAAAAAAAACTATATGATGACATATATATGGTTATATATATAGTTAACATGATATTATGATAAGTAAACATATCATTAATTATATTAACAATGAACTACATATGTAAAAACAAGACTACTAACTTAATGATTTTGAAACGAGACATATATGTAACGTTTATCGTTGTAACGACATTTAATGTATATATATCATATTAAGAGATATTCGTACATCATAATATCATGATAATATAATAATTTAAAATCTCTTTTGTTATTATAAACATTGGGTTAACAACATTTAACAAGATCGTTAACCTAAAGGTTTCAAAACAACACTTACATGTAACGACTAACGATGACTTAACGACTCAGTTAAAATGTATATACATGTAGTGTTTTAATATGTATTTATACACTTTTGAAAGACTTCAATACACTTATCAAAATACTTCTACTTAACAAAAATGCTTACAATTACATTCTCGTTCAGTTTCATCAACAATTCTACTCGTATGCACCCGTATTCGTACTCGTACAATACACAGCTTTTAGATGTATGTACTATTGGTATATACACTCCAATGATCAGCTCTTAGCAGCCCATGTGAGTCACCTAACACATGTGGGAACCATCATTTGGCAACTAGCATGAAATATCTCATAAAATTACAAAAATATGAGTAATCATTCATGACTTATTTACATGAAAACAAAATTACATATCCTTTATATCTAATCCATACACCAACGACCAAAAACACCTACAAACACTTTCATTCTTCAATTTTATTCATCTAATTGATCTCTCTCAAGTTCTATCTTCAAGTTCTAAGTGTTCTTCATAAACTCCAAAAGTTCTAGTTTCATAAAATCAAGAATACTTTCAAGTTTGCTAGCTCACTTCCAATCTTGTAAGGTGATCATCCAACCTCAAGAAATCTTTGTTTCTTACAGTAGGTTATCATTCTAATACAAGGTAATAATCATATTCAAACTTTGGTTCAATTTCTATAACTATAACAATCTTATTTCAAGTGATGATCTTACTTGAACTTGTTTTCGTGTCATGATTCTGCTTCAAGAACTTCGAGCCATCCAAGGATCCATTGAAGCTAGATCCATTTTTCTCTTTTCCAGTAGGTTCATCCAAGGAACTTAAGGTAGTAATGATGTTCATAACATCATTCAATTCATACATATAAAGCTATCTTATTCGAAGGTTTAAACTTGTAATCACTAGAACATAGTTTAGTTAATTCTAAACTTGTTCGCAAACAAAAGTTAATCCTTCTAACTTGACTTTTAAAATCAACTAAACACATGTTCTATATCTATATGATATGCTAACTTAATGATTTAAAACCTGGAAACACGAAAAACACCGTAAAACCGGATTTACGCCGTCGTAGTAACACCGCGGGCTGTTTTGGGTTAGTTAATTAAAAACTATGATAAACTTTGATTTAAAAGTTGTTATTCTGAGAAAATGATTTTTATTATGAACATGAAACTATATCCAAAAATTATGGTTAAACTCAAAGTGGAAGTATGTTTTCTAAAATGGTCATCTAGACGTCGTTCTTTCGACTGAAATGACTACCTTTACAAAAACGACTTGTAACTTATTTTTCCGACTAGAAACCTATACTTTTTTTGTTTAGATTCATAAAATAGAGTTCAATATGAAACCATAGCAATTTGATTCACTCAAAACGGATTTAAAATGAAGAAGTTATGGGTATAACAAGATTGGATAATTTTTCTCATTTTAGCTACGTGAAAATTGGTAACAAATCTATTCCAACCATAACTTAATCAACTTGTATTATATATTATGTAATCTTGAGATACCATAGACACGTATACAATGTTTCGACCTATCATGTCGACACATCTATATATATTTCGGAACAACCATAGACACTCTATATGTGAATGTTGGAGTTAGCTATACAGGGTTGAGGTTGATTCCAAAATATATATAGTTTGAGTTGTGATCAATACTGAGATACGTATACACTGGGTCGTGGATTGATTCAAGATAATATTTATCGATTTATTTCTGTACATCTAACTGTGGACAACTAGTTGTAGGTTACTAACGAGGACAGCTGACTTAATAAACTTAAAACATCAAAATATATTAAAAGTGTTGTAAATATATTTTGAACATACTTTGATATATATGTATATATTGTTATAGGTTCGTGAATCAACCAGTGGCCAAGTCTTACTTCCCGACGAAGTAAAAATCTGTGAAAGTGAGTTATAGTCCCACTTTTAAAATCTAATATTTTTGGGATGAGAATACATGCATGTTTTATAAATGATTTACAAAATAGACACAAGTACGTGAAACTACATTCTATGGTTGAATGATCGAAATCAAATATGCCCCTTTTTATTAAGTCTGGTAATCTAAGAATTAGGGAACAGACACCCTAATTGACGCGAATCCTAAAGATAGATCTATTGGGCCTAACAAACCCCATCCAAAGTACCGGATGCTTTAGTACTTCGAAATTTATATCATATCCGAAGGGTGTCCCGGAATGATGGGGATATTCTTATATATGCATCTTGTTATTGTCGGTTACCAGGTGTTCACCATATGAATGATTTTTATCTCTATGTATGGGATGTGTATTGAAATATGAAATCTTGTGGTCTATTGTTACGATTTGATATATATAGGTTAAACCTATAACTCACCAACATTTTTGTTGACGTTTTAAGCATGTTTATTCTCAGGTGATTATTAAGAGCTTCCGCTGTCACATACTTAAATAAGGACAAGATTTGGAGTCCATGCTTGTATGATATTGTGTAAAAACTGCATTCAAGAAACTTATTTTGTTGTAACATATTTGTATTGTAAACCATTATGTAATGGTCGTGTGTAAACAGGATATTTTAGATTATCATTATTTGATAATCTACGTAAAGCGTTTTAAACCTTTATTGATGAAATAAAGGTTATGGTTTGTTTAAAAATGAATGCAGTTCTTATTAATTATAAAACATTTTAAAGTTTAATATAATATTGCTCTGATACCAACTGAAATGTCCCGTTCTTATTGATTAAAAACGTTCCATATTAATTGATTTCGTTGCGAGGTTTTGACCTCTATATGAGACGTTTTTCAAAGATTGCATTCATTTTAAAACAAACCATAACCTTTATTTCATCAATAAAGGTTTAAAAAGCTTTACGTAGATTATCAAATAATGATAATCTATAATATCCTGTTTACACACGACCATTACATAATGGTTTACAATACAAATATGTTACAACGAAAAAAAGTTTCTTGAATGCAGTTTTTACACAATATCATACAAGCATGGACTTCAAATCTCGTCCTTATTTAAGTATGCGATAGCGGAAGCTCTTAATAATCACCTGAGAATAAACATGCTTAAAATGTCAACAAAAAATGTTGGTGAGTTATAGGTTTAACCTATATATTATCAAATCATAATAATAGACCACAAGATTTCATATTTCAATACACATCCCATACATAGAGATAAAAATCATTCATATGGTGAACACCTGGTAACCGACATTAACAAGATGCATATTTAAGAATATCCCCATCATTCCGGGACACCCTTCGGATATGATATAAATTTCGAAGTACTAAAGCATCCGGTACTTTGGATGGGGTTTGTTAGGCCCAATAGATCTATCTTTAGGATTCGCGTCAATTAGGGTGTCTGTTCCCTAATTCTTAGATTACCAGACTTAATAAAAAGGGGCATATTCGATTTCGATAATTCAACCATAGAATGTAGTTTCACGTACTTGTGTCTATTTTGTAAATCATTTATAAAACCTGCATGTATTCTCATCCCAAAAATATTAGATTTTAAAAGTGGGACTATAACTCACTTTCACAGATTTTTACTTCGTCGGGAAGTAAGACTTGGCCACTGGTTGATTCACGAACCTATAACAATATATACATATATATCAAAGTATGTTCAAAATATATTTACAACACTTTTAATATATTTTGATGTTTTAAGTTTATTAAGTCAGCTGTCCTCGTTAGTAACCTACAACTAGTTGTCCACAGTTAGATGTACAGAAATAAATCGATAAATATTATCTTGAATCAATCCACGACCCAGTGTATACGTATCTCAGTATTGATCACAACTCAAACTATATATATTTTGGAATCAACCTCAACCCTGTATAGCTAACTCCAACATTCACATATAGAGTGTCTATGGTTGTTCCGAAATATATATAGATGTGTCGACATGATAGGTCGAAACATTGTATACGTGTCTATGGTATCTCAAGATTACATAATATACAACACAAGTTGATTAAGTTATGGTTGGAATAGATTTGTTACCAATTTTCACGTAGCTAAAATGAGAAAAATTATCCAATCTTGTTTTACCCATAACTTCTTCATTTTAAATCCGTTTTGAGTGAATCAAATTGATATGGTTTCATATTGAACTCTATTTTATGAATCTAAACAGAAAAGTATAGGTTTGTAGTCGGAAAAATAAGTTACAAGTCATTTTTGTAAAGGTAGTCATTTCAGTCGAAAGAACGACGTCTAGATGACCATTTTAGAAAACATACTTCCACTTTGAGTTTAATCATAATTTTTGGATATAGTTTCATGTTCATAATAAAAATCATTTTCTCAGAATAACAACTTTAAAATCAAAGTTTATCATAGTTTTTAATTAACTAACCCAAAACAGCCCGCGGTGTTACTACGACGGCGTAAATTCGGTTTTACAGTGTTTTTCGTGTTTCCAGGTTTTAAATCATTAAGTTAGCATATCATATAGATATAGAACATGTGTTTAGTTGATTTTAAAAGTCAAGTTAGAAGGATTAACTTTTGTTTGCGAACAAGTTTAGAATTAACTAAACTATGTTCTAGTGATTACAAATTTAAACCTTCGAATAAGATAGCTTTATATGTATGAATCGAATGATGTTATGAACATCATTACTACCTTAAGTTCCTTGGATAAATCTACTGGAAAAGAGAAAAATGGATCTAGCTTCAATGGATCCTTGGATGGCTCGAAGTTCTTGAAGCAGAATCATGACACGAAAACAAGTTCAAGTAAGATCATCACTTGAAATAAGATTGTTATAGTTATAGAAATTGAACCAAAGTTTGAATATGATTATTACCTTGTATTAGAATGATAACCTACTGTAAGAAACAAAGATTTCTTGAGGTTGGATGATCACCTTACAAGATTGGAAGTGAGCTAGCAAACTTGAAAGTATTCTTGATTTTATGAAACTAGAACTTTTGGAGTTTATGAAGAACACTTAGAACTTGAAGATAGAACTTGAGAGAGATCAATTAGATGAATAAAATTGAAGAATGAAAGTGTTTGTAGGTGTTTTTGGTCGTTGGTGTATGGATTAGATATAAAGGATATGTAATTTTGTTTTCATGTAAATAAGTCATGAATGATTACTCATATTTTTGTAATTTTATGAGATATTTCATGCTAGTTGCCAAATGATGGTTCCCACATGTGTTAGGTGACTCACATGGGCTGCTAAGAGCTGATCATTGGAGTGTATATACCAATAGTACATACATCTAAAAGCTGTGTATTGTACGAGTACGAATACGGGTGCATACGAGTAGAATTGTTGATGAAACTGAACGAGGATGTAATTGTAAGCATTTTTGTTAAGTAGAAGTATTTTGATAAGTGTATTGAAGTCTTTCAAAAGTGTATAAATACATATTAAAACACTACATGTATATACATTTTAACTGAGTCGTTAAGTCATCGTTAGTCGTTACATGTAAATGTTGTTTTGAAACCTTTAGGTTAACGATCTTGTTAAATGTTGTTAACCCAATGTTTATAATATCAAAAGAGATTTTAAATTATTATATTATCATGATATTATGATGTACGAATATCTCTTAATATGATATATATACATTAAATGTCGTTACAACGATAATCGTTACATATATGTCTCGCTTCAAAATCATTAAGTTAGTAGTCTTGTTTTTACATATGTAGTTCATTGTTAATATACTTAATGATATGTTTACTTATCATAATATAATGTTAACTATATATATAACCATATATATGTCATCATATAGTTTTTACAAGTTTTAACGTTCGTGAATCACCGGTGAACTTGGGTGGTCAATTGTCTATATGAAACCTATTTCAATTAATCAAGTCTTAACAAGTTTGATTGCTTAACATGTTGGAAACATTTAATCATGTAAATATCAATCTCAATTAATATATATAAACATGGAAAAGTTCGGGTCACTACAGTACCTACCCGTTAAATAAATTTCGTCCCGAAATTTTAAGCTGTTGAAGGTGTTGACGAATCTTCTGGAAATAGATGCGGGTATTTCTTCTTCATCTGATCTTCACGCTCCCAGGTGAACTCAGGTCCTCTACGAGCATTCCATCGAACTTTAACAATTGGTATCTTGTTTTGCTTAAGTCTTTTAACCTCACGATCCATTATTTCGACGGGTTCTTCGATGAATTGAAGTTTTTCGTTGATTTGGATTTCATCTAACGGAATAGTGAGATCTTCTTTAGAAAAACATTTCTTTAAATTCGAGACGTGGAAAGTGTTATGTACAGCCGCGAGTTGTTGAGGTAACTCTAGTCGGTAAGCTACTGGTCCGATACGATCAATAATCTTGAATGGTCCAATATACCTTGGATTTAATTTCCCTCGTTTACCAAATCGAACAACGCCTTTCCAAGGTGCAACTTTAAGCATGACCATCTCTCCAATTTCAAATTCTATATCTTTTCTTTTAATGTCAGCGTAGCTCTTTTGTCGACTTTGGGCGGTTTTCAACCGTTGTTGAATTTGGATGATCTTCTCGGTAGTTTCTTGTATAATCTCCGGACCCGTAATCTGTCTATCCCCCACTTCACTCCAACAAATCGGAGACCTGCACTTTCTACCATAAAGTGCTTCAAACGGCGCCATCTCAATGCTTGAATGGTAGCTGTTGTTGTAGGAAAATTCTGCTAACGGTAGATGTCGATCCCAACTGTTTCCGAAATCAATAACACATGCTCGTAGCATGTCTTCAAGCGTTTGTATCGTCCTTTCGCTCTGCCCATCAGTTTGTGGATGATAGGCAGTACTCATGTCTAGACGAGTTCCTAATGCTTGCTGTAATGTCTGCCAGAATCTTGAAATAAATCTGCCATCCCTATCAGAGATAATAGAGATTGGTATTCCATGTCTGGAGATGACTTCCTTCAAATACAGTCGTGCTAACTTCTCCATCTTGTCATCTTCTCTTATTGGCAAGAAGTGTGCTGATTTGGAGAGACGGTCAACTATTACCCAAATAGTATCAAAACCACTTGCAGTCCTTGGCAATTTAGTGATGAAATCCATGGTAATGTTTTCCCATTTCCATTCCGGGATTTCGGGTTGTTGAAGTAGACCTGATGGTTTCTGATGCTCAGCTTTGACCTTAGAACACGTCAAACATTCTCCTACGTATTTAGCAACATCGGCTTTCATACCCGGCCACCAAAAATGTTTCTTGAGATCCTTGTACATCTTCCCCGTTCCAGGATGTATTGAGTATCTGGTTTTATGAGCTTCCCTAAGTACCATTTCTCTCATATCTCCAAATTTTGGTACCCAAATCCTTTCAGCCCTATACCGGGTTCCGTCTTCCCGAATATTAAGATGCTTCTTCGATCCTTTGGGTATTTCATCCTTTAAATTTCCCTCTTTTAAAACTCCTTGTTGCGCCTCCTTTATTTGAGTAGTAAGGTTATTATGAATCATTATATTCATAGATTTTACTCGAATGGGTTCTCTGTCCTTCCTGCTCAAGGCATTGGCTACCACATTTGCCTTCCCCGGGTGGTAACGAATCTCAAAGTCGTAATCATTCAATAATTCAATCCACCTACGCTGCCTCATATTCAGCTGTTTCTGATTAAATATGTGTTGAAGACTTTTGTGGTCGGTATATATAATACTTTTGACCCCATATAAGTAGTGCCTCCAAGTCTTTAATGCAAAAACAACCGCGCCTAATTCCAAATCATGCGTCGTATAATTTTGTTCGTGAATCTTCAATTGTCTAGACGCATAAGCAATCACCTTCGTTCGTTGCATTAATACACAATCGAGACCTTGCTTTGATGCATCACAATAAATCACAAAATCATCATTCCCTTCAGGCAATGACAATATAGGTGCCGTAGTTAGCTTTTTCTTCAATAACTGAAACGCTTTCTCTTGTTCATCATTCCATTCAAATTTCTTCCCTTTATGCGTTAATGCAGTCAAGGGTTTTGCTATTCTGGAAAAGTCTTGGATGAACCTTCTGTAGTAACCAGCTAGTCCTAAAAACTGGCGTATGTGTTTCGGAGTTTTCGGGGTTTCCCACTTTTCAACAGTTTCTATCTTTGCCGGATCCACCTTAATACCTTCTTTGTTCACTATGTGACCGAGGAATTGAACTTCTTCCAACCAAAATGCACACTTTGAAAACTTAGCGTACAATTCTTCCTTCCTCAATACTTCTAACACCTTTCTCAAATGTTCACCGTGTTCTTGGTCATTCTTTGAGTAAATAAGTATGTCATCAATGAAAACAATGACAAACTTGTCAAGGTATGGTCCACACACTCGGTTCATAAGGTCCATGAACACAGCTGGTGCATTAGTTAAACCAAACGGCATGACCATAAACTCGTATTGACCGTAACGTGTTCTGAAAGCAGTCTTTGGAATATCATCTTCTTTCACCCGCATTTGATGATACCCGGAACGTAAGTCAATCTTTGAATAAACAGACGAGCCTTGTAGTTGATCAAATAAGTCGTCGATTCTCGGTAGTGGGTAGCGGTTCTTGATGGTAAGTTTGTTTAACTCTCGGTAGTCGATACATAACCTGAATGTACCATCTTTCTTCTTGACAAACAAAACAGGAGCTCCCCACGGTGATGTGCTTGGTCGAATGAAACCACGCTCTAAAAGTTCTTGTAATTGGCTTTGCAGTTCTTTCATCTCGCTGGGTGCGAGTCTGTAAGGAGCACGAGCTATTGGTGCAGCTCCTGGTACAAGATCTATTTGAAATTCAACGGATCGATGTGGGGGTAATCCCGGTAATTCTTTCGGAAATACATCGGGAAATTCTTTTGCAATGGGAACATCATTGATGCTCTTTTCTTCAGTTTGTACTTTCTCGACGTGTGCTAGAACAGCATAGCAACCTTTTCTTATTAGTTTTTGTGCCTTCAAATTACTAATAAGATGTAGCTTCGTGTTGCCCTTTTCTCCGTACACCATTAAGGGTTTTCCTTTTTCTCGTATAATGCGAATTGCATTTTTGTAACAAACGATCTCCGCTTTCACTTCTTTCAACCAGTCCATACCGATTATCACATCAAAACTCCCTAACTCTATGGGTATCAAATCAATCTTAAATGTTTCGCTAACCAGTTTAATTTCTCGATTCCGACATATATTATCTGCTGAAATTAATTTACCATTTGCTAATTCGAGTAAAAATTTACTATCCAAAGGCGTCAATGGACAACTTAATTTAGCACAAAAATCTCTACTCATATAGCTTCTATCCGCACCCGAATCAAATAAAACGTAAGCAGATTTATTGTCAATAAGAAACGTACCCGTAACAAGCTCCGGGTCTTCCTGTGCCTCTGCCGCATTAATATTGAAAACTCTTCCGCGGCCTTGTCCATTCGTGTTCTCCTGGTTCGGGCAATTTCTAATAATGTGGCCCGGTTTTCCACATTTATAACAAACTACATTGGCATAACTTGCTCCGACACTACTTGCTCCGCCATTACTCGTTCCAACACCATTTGTTCCTTTCGTTCTATTAACCCCTGGTCCGTAGACCTCACACTTCGCCACGCTATGACCATTTCTTTTACACTTGTTGCAAAATTTGGTGCAGAACCCCGAGTGATACTTTTCACACCTTTGGCATAGCTGCTTCTGATTGTTGTTATTGTTGCGGTTATTATTGTTGTTGGGATGATTGTTGTAGTTGCTGTTGTTGTTGTTGTTGTTGTTGGGCCATTTGTTGTAGTTGCGATTGATGTTGCGATTGTTGGGATAATTGTTGCGATTATTGTTGTAATTGCTGTTGTTGTTGTATTGGTGATTCTTATCACCGTTTTCCTCCCACTTTCTTTTGACTTGCTTCACATTGGCCTCTTCACCAGTCTGTTCTTTAATTCTTTCTTCAATCTGGTTCACTAGTTTGTGAGCCATTCTACATGCCTGTTGTATGGAGGCGGGCTCATGTGAACTTATATCTTCTTGGATTCTTTCTGGTAATCCTTTCACAAACGCGTCGATCTTCTCTTCCTCATCTTCGAATGCTCCCGGACACAATAGGCACAATTCTGTGAATCGTCTTTCGTACGTTGTAATATCAAATCCTTGGGTTCGTAACCCTCTAAGTTATGTCTTGAGCTTATTGACCTCGGTTCTGGGACGGTACTTCTCGTTCATCAAGTGCTTGAATGTTGA
Organism: Rutidosis leptorrhynchoides; assembly: GCF_046630445.1. Taxonomy (NCBI): domain Eukaryota; kingdom Viridiplantae; phylum Streptophyta; class Magnoliopsida; order Asterales; family Asteraceae; genus Rutidosis; species Rutidosis leptorrhynchoides. Next base: position 553,991,082 of record NC_092336.1, on the reverse strand, counting down.
CCACGGTAGTGCGTACGCATCGTCTTGTCCCACTTGCTCTAGATAGGTATTCCACCATGTTAACGCAGAACCTGTGAAGGTATGCGTAGCGTACTTTACTTTGTCCTCTTCAGTACACTTACTTATGGCAAACACCGATTCGACCTTCTCGGTCCACCGTTTCAATCCGATCGGTCCTTCGGTTCCATCAAATTCTAAAGGTTTGCAGGCAGTGAATTCTTTGAAGGTGCATCCTACACGATTTCCTGTACTGCTAGATCCAAGGTTATTGTTGGTATGTAGCGCAGCCTGTACTGCGGCTATGTTTGAAGCTAGAAAAGTACGGAATTCCTCTTCATTCATATTCACGGTGTGTCGAGTAGTCGGTGCCATTTCCTTCAAAATAGTTAAATGGAACAAGTTAATCATACAGAATATTAAGAGTAGTTAATAGTATTTCGTAGCATAATATGAACTCATTTATAAAAGCTTTTTCTTCATATTAGCGTTTTATAAGTTTAAATTCGGGTAGTACCTACCCGTTAAGTTCATACTTAGTAGCTAATATACAATTCAACTACTACAATTCTATATGAAAAACTGATTATAATAATATTTCGCGTTCAAACTTTTATACAATATTTTACAAACTTACAATACCGCTTATTTTACATAAAGCATGAAATATAGTACACAATAACTTTGATACAAGATAGTTGTGAAGATAATTCAAGCTAGTACACAAGTCGTTCAGCAAAGGCAATAAAGACACGTAATTCATACGTCCAGAAACAAGTCATGCATTCTGGTTTTACTAGGACTACTTCCCATCCTTGGTCTTGTGCAACATAACCGTTATGGCCGTTGATAAGACAGCGTGTTGTAACGTCGTCAAAGGGACGAGGGTTACGTAATGTCCAACAGTCCCGTAATAATCTAAAAACCTCATTTCTTACCCCAATTACCGACTCCGTCACTTGTGGAAACGTTTTGTTTAATAGTTGTAGCCCGATGTTCTTGTTCTCACTTTGGTGAGAAGCGAACATTACTAATCCGTAAGCATAACATGCTTCTTTATGTTGCATGTTAGCCGCTTTTTCTAAATCACGAAGTCCAATATTCGGATATATTGAGTCAAAATAATTTCTTAACCCGTTGCGTAAAATAGCATTTGGGTTCCCCGCAATATATGCGTCAAAGTAAACACATCGTAACTTATGGGTTTCCCAATGTGATATCCCCCATCTTTCAAACGAAAGTCTCTTATAAACCAAGACATTCTTGGAACGTTCTTCGAATATCTTACAAACTGATCTCGCCTTAAATAGTTGTGCCGAAGAATTCTGGCCGACTCTAGACAAGATTTCATCAATCATGTCTCCGGGTAGGTCTCTTAAAATATTGGGTTGTCTATCCATTTTGTGTTTTTAAACTGTAAAATAGACAAGAGTTAGATTCATAAAAAAATACTTATTAATACAAGCAATTTTTACATAAAGCATAAGAACACTATATTACATATATTACACCACACGAATACAACTATCTTATTCCGACTCGCTCGTTTCTTCTTCTTCGGTTTTGGTTCGTTTTGCCAAGTTTCTAGGGATATATGATGTTCCCCTAATACGAGCCGTCGTTGTCCACATTGGTTTAGAAAAACCTGGTGGTTTAGAGGTTCCCGGGTCATTGTTACAACTTAAGGACTTCGGGGGTTGACGATACATATAAAGTTCATCGGGGTTGGAATTAGATTTCTCTATTTTTATGCCCTTTCCCTTATTATTTTCTTTTGCCTTTTTAAATTCAGTTGGGGTAATTTCTATAACATCATCGGAATTCTCGTCGGAATCCGATTCATCGGAGAATTGGTAATCCTCCCAATATTTTGCTTCCTTGGCGGAAACACCATTGACCATAATTAAACTTAATATGTAAGTATTATAAATTGAATACTGAAATATAGTAATTTATTTAACATAAATATAATATAATATAATACGTATATTTGTATAGATATTAATACTATGATATATGGATTAAATAATATAATAAATTTAAGGATATTATTCTTGTTTAAATATTTTGATGTTTTAAGTTTATAATATATTAATATGGTATATTAGTATTTTAAAATAATTGAACACCTTCAACAGCTTAAAATTTCGGGGCGAAATTTATTTAACGGGTAGGTACTGTAGTGACCCGAACTTTTCCATGTTTATATATATTAACTGAGATTGATGTTTACATGATTAAATGTTTCCAACATGTTAAGCAATCAAACTTGTTAAGACTTGATTAATTGAAATAGGTTTCATATAGACAATTGACCACCCAAGTTGACCGGTGATTCACGAACGTTAAAACTTGTAAAAAACTATATGATGACATATATATGGTTATATATATAGTTAACATGATATTATGATAAGTAAACATATCATTAATTATATTAACAATGAACTACATATGTAAAAACAAGACTACTAACTTAATGATTTTGAAACGAGACATATATGTAACGTTTATCGTTGTAACGACATTTAATGTATATATATCATATTAAGAGATATTCGTACATCATAATATCATAATAATATAATAATTTAAAATCTCTTTTGTTATTATAAACATTGGGTTAACAACATTTAACAAGATCGTTAACCTAAAGGTTTCAAAACAACACTTACATGTAACGACTAACGATGACTTAACGACTCAGTTAAAATGTATATACATGTAGTGTTTTAATATGTATTTATACACTTTTGAAAGACTTCAATACACTTATCAAAATACTTCTACTTAACAAAAATGCTTACAATTACATTCTCGTTCAGTTTCATCAACAATTCTACTCGTATGCACCCGTATTCGTACTCGTACAATACACAGCTTTTAGATGTATGTACTATTGGTATATACACTCCAATGATCAGCTCTTAGCAGCCCATGTGAGTCACCTAACACATGTGGGAACCATCATTTGGCAACTAGCATGAAATATCTCATAAGATTACAAAAATATGAGTAATCATTCATGACTTATTTACATGAAAACAAAATTACATATCCTTTATATCTAATCCATACACCAACGACCAAAAACACCTACAAACACTTTCATTCTTCAATTTTCTTCATCTAATTGAACTCTCTCAAGTTCTATCTTCAAGTTCTAAGTGTTCTTCATAAATTCCAAAAGTTCTAGTTTCATAAAATCAAGAATACTTTCAAGTTTGCTAGCTCACTTCCAATCTTGTAAGGTGATCATCCAACCTCAAGAAATCTTTGTTTCTTACAGTAGGTTATCATTCTAATACAAGGTAATAATCATATTCAAACTTTGGTTCAATTTCTATAACTATAACAATCTTATTTCAAGTGATGATCTTACTTGAACTTGTTTTCGTGTCATGATTTTGCTTCAAGAACTTTGAGCCATCCAAGGATCCATTGAAGCTAGATCCATTTTTATCTTTTCCAGTAGGTTCATCCAAGGAACTTAAGGTAGTAATGATGTTCATAACATCATTCAATTCATACATATAAAGCTATCTTATTCGAAGGTTTAAACTTGTAATCACTAGAACATAGTTTAGTTAATTCTAAACTTGTTCGCAAACAAAAGTTAATCCTTCTAACTTGACTTTTAAAATCAACTAAACACATGTTCTATATCTATATGATATGCTAACTTAATGATTTAAAACCTGGAAACACGAAAAACACCATAAAACCGGATTTACGCCGTCGTAGTAACACCGCGGGCTGTTTTGGGTTAGTTAATTAAAAACTATGATAAACTTTGATTTAAAAGTTGTTATTCTGAGAAAATGATTTTTATTATGAACATGAAACTATATCCAAAAATTATGGTTAAACTCAAAGTGGAAGTATGTTTTCTAAAATGGTCATCTAGACGTCGTTCTTTCGACTGAAATGACTACCTTTACAAAAACGACTTGTAACTTATTTTTCCGACTATAAACCTATACTTTTTTTGTTTAGATTCATAAAATAGAGTTCAATATGAAACCATAGCAATTTGATTCACTCAAAACGGATTTAAAATGAAGAAGTTATGGGTAAAACAAGATTGGATAATTTTTCTCATTTTAGCTACGTGAAAATTGGTAACAAATCTATTCCAACCATAACTTAATCAACTTGTATTATATATTATGTAATCTTGAGATACCATAGACACGTATACAATGTTTCGACCTATCATGTCGACACATCTATATATATTTCGGAACAACCATAGACACTCTATATGTGAATGTTGGAGTTAGCTATACAGGGTTGAGGTTGATTCCAAAATATATATAGTTTGAGTTGTGATCAATACTGAGATACGTATACACTGGGTCGTGGATTGATTCAAGATAATATTTATCGATTTATTTCTGTACATCTAACTGTGGACAACTAGTTGTAGGTTACTAACGAGGACAGCTGACTTAATAAACTTAAAACATCAAAATATATTAAAAGTGTTGTAAATATATTTTGAACATACTTTGATATATATGTATATATTGTTATAGGTTCGTGAATCAACCAGTGGCCAAGTCTTACTTCCCGACGAAGTAAAAATCTGTGAAAGTGAGTTATAGTCCCACTTTTAAAATCTAATATTTTTGGGATGAGAATACATGCAGGTTTTATAAATGATTTACAAAATAGACACAAGTACGTGAAACTACATTCTATGGTTGAATTATCGAAATCGAATATGCCCCTTTTTATTAAGTCTGGTAATCTAAGAATTAGGGAACAGACACCCTAATTGACGCGAATCCTAAAGATAGATCTATTGGGCCTAACAAACCCCATCCAAAGTACCGGATGCTTTAGTACTTCGAAATTTATATCATATCCGAAGGGTGTCCCGGAATGATGGGGATATTCTTATATATGCATCTTGTTATTGTCGGTTACCAGGTGTTCACCATATGAATGATTTTTATCTCTATGTATGGGATGTGTATTGAAATATGAAATCTTGTGGTCTATTGTTACGATTTGATATATATAGGTTAAACCTATAACTCACCAACATTTTTGTTGACGTTTTAAGCATGTTTATTCTCAGGTGATTATTAAGAGCTTCCGCTGTCACATACTTAAATAAGGACAAGATTTGGAGTCCATGCTTGTATGATATTGTGTAAAAACTGCATTCAAGAAACTTATTTTGTTGTAACATATTTGTATTGTAAACCATTATGTAATGGTCGTGTGTAAACAGGATATTTTAGATTATCATTATTTGATAATCTACGTAAAGCGTTTTAAACCTTTATTGATGAAATAAAGGTTATGGTTTGTTTAAAAATGAATGCAGTCTTTGAAAAACATCTCATATAGAGGTCAAAACCTCGCAAATCGTTAGTCGTTACATGTAAGTGTTGTTTTGAAACCTTTAGGTTAACGATCTTGTTAAATGTTGTTAACCCAATGTTTATAATAACAAAAGAGATTTTAAATTATTATATTATTATGATATTATGATGTACGAATATCTCTTAATATGATATATATACATTAAATGTCGTTACAACGATAAACGTTACATATATGTCTCGTTTCAAAATCATTAAGTTAGTAGTCTTGTTTTTACATATGTAGTTCATTGTTAATATAATTAATGATATGTTTACTTATCATAATATCATGTTAACTATATATATAACCATATATATGTCATCATATAGTTTTTTACAAGTTTTAACGTTCGTGAATCACCGGTCAACTTGGGTGGTCAATTGTCTATATGAAACCTATTTCAATTAATCAAGTCTTAACAAGTTTGATTGCTTAACATGTTGGAAACATTTAATCATGTAAACATCAATCTCAGTTAATATATATATACATGTAGTGTTTTAATATGTATTTATACACTTTTGAAAGACTTCAATACACTTATCAAAATACTTCTACTTAACAAAAATGCTTACAATTACATTCTCGTTCAGTTTCATCAACAATTCTACTCGTATGCACCCGTATTCGTACTCGTACAATACACAGCTTTTAGATGTATGTACTATTGGTATATACACTCCAATGATCAGCTCTTAGCAGCCCATGTGAGTCACCTAACACATGTGGGAACCATCATTTGGCAACTAGCATGAAATATCTCATAAAATTACAAAAATATGAGTAATCATTCATGACTTATTTACATGAAAACAAAATTACATATCCTTTATATCTAATCCATACACCAACGACCAAAAACACCTACAAACACTTTCATTCTTCAATTTTATTCATCTAATTGATCTCTCTCAAGTTCTATCTTCAAGTTCTAAGTGTTCTTCATAAACTCCAAAAGTTCTAGTTTCATAAAATCAAGAATACTTTCAAGTTTGCTAGCTCACTTCCAATCTTGTAAGGTGATCATCCAACCTCAAGAAATCTTTGTTTCTTACAGTAGGTTATCATTCTAATACAAGGTAATAATCATATTCAAACTTTGGTTCAATTTCTATAACTATAACAATCTTATTTCAAGTGATGATCTTACTTGAACTTGTTTTCGTGTCATGATTCTGCTTCAAGAACTTCGAGCCATCCAAGGATCCATTGAAGCTAGATCCATTTTTCTCTTTTCCAGTAGATTTATCCAAGGAACTTAAGGTAGTAATGATGTTCATAACATCATTCGATTCATACATATAAAGCTATCTTATTCGAAGGTTTAAATTTGTAATCACTAGAACATAGTTTAGTTAATTCTAAACTTGTTCGCAAACAAAAGTTAATCCTTCTAACTTGACTTTTAAAATCAACTAAACACATGTTCTATATCTATATGATATGCTAACTTAATGATTTAAAACCTGGAAACACGAAAAACACTGTAAAACCGAATTTACGCCGTCGTAGTAACACCGCGGGCTGTTTTGGGTTAGTTAATTAAAAACTATGATAAACTTTGATTTTAAAGTTGTTATTCTGAGAAAATGATTTTTATTATGAACATGAAACTATATCCAAAAATTATGATTAAACTCAAAGTGGAAGTATGTTTTCTAAAATGGTCATCTAGACGTCGTTCTTTCGACTGAAATGACTACCTTTACAAAAATGACTTGTAACTTATTTTTCCGACTACAAACCTATACTTTTCTGTTTAGATTCATAAAATAGAGTTCAATATGAAACCATATCAATTTGATTCACTCAAAACGGATTTAAAATGAAGAAGTTATGGGTAAAACAAGATTGGATAATTTTTCTCATTTTAGCTACGTGAAAATTGGTAACAAATCTATTCCAACCATAACTTAATCAACTTGTGTTGTATATTATGTAATCTTGAGATACCATAGACACGTATACAATGTTTCGACCTATCATGTCGACACATCTATATATATTTCGGAACAACCATAGACACTCTATATGTGAATGTTGGAGTTAGCTATACAGGGTTGAGGTTGATTCCAAAATATATATAGTTTGAGTTGTGATCAATACTGAGATACGTATACACTGGGTCGTGGATTGATTCAAGATAATATTTATCGATTTATTTCTGTACATCTAACTGTGGACAACTAGTTGTAGGTTACTAACGAGGACAGCTGACTTAATAAACTTAAAACATCAAAATATATTAAAAGTGTTGTAAATATATTTTGAACATACTTTGATATATATGTATATATTGTTATAGGTTCGTGAATCAACCAGTGGCCAAGTCTTACTTCCCGACGAAGTAAAAATCTGTGAAAGTGAGTTATAGTCCCACTTTTAAAATCTAATATTTTTGGGATGAGAATACATGCAGGTTTTATAAATGATTTACAAAATAGACACAAGTACGTGAAACTACATTCTATGGTTGAATTATCGAAATCGAATATGCCCCTTTTTATTAAGTCTGGTAATCTAAGAATTAGGGAACAGACACCCTAATTGACGCGAATCCTAAAGATAGATCTATTGGGCCTAACAAACCCCATCCAAAGTACCGGATGCTTTAGTACTTCGAAATTTATATCATATCCGAAGGGTGTCCCGGAATGATGGGGATATTCTTATATATGCATCTTGTTATTGTCGGTTACCAGGTGTTCACCATATGAATGATTTTTATCTCTATGTATGGGATGTGTATTGAAATATGAAATCTTGTGGTCTATTATTATGATTTGATAATATATAGGTTAAACCTATAACTCACCAACATTTTTTGTTGACATTTTAAGCATGTTTATTCTCAGGTGATTATTAAGAGCTTCCGCTATCGCATACTTAAATAAGGACGAGATTTGAAGTCCATGCTTGTATGATATTGTGTAAAAACTGCATTCAAGAAACTTTTTTTCGTTGTAACATATTTGTATTGTAAACCATTATGTAATGGTCGTGTGTAAACAGGATATTATAGATTATCATTATTTGATAATCTACGTAAAGCTTTTTAAACCTTTATTGATGAAATAAAGGTTATGGTTTGTTTTAAAATGAATGCAATCTTTGAAAAACGTCTCATATAGAGGTCAAAACCTCGCAACGAAATCAATTAATATGGAACGTTTTTAATCAATAAGAACGGGACATTTCAGTATACATAGAGATAAAAATCATTCATATGGTGAACACCTGGTAACCGACATTAACAAGATGCATATATAAGAATATCCCCATCATTCCGGGACACCCTTCGGATATGATATAAATTTCGAAGTACTAAAGCATCCGGTACTTTGGATGGGGTTTGTTAGGCCCAATAGATCTATCTTTAGGATTCGCGTCAATTAGGGTGTCTGTTCCCTAATTCTTAGATTACCAGACTTAATAAAAAGGGGCATATTCGATTTCGATAATTCAACCATAGAATGTAGTTTCACGTACTTGTGTCTATTTTGTAAATCATTTATAAAACCTGCATGTATTCTCATCCCAAAAATATTAGATTTTGAAAGTGGGACTATAACTCACCAACATTTTTGTTGACGTTTTAAGCATGTTTATTCTCAGGTGATTATTAAGAGCTTCCGCTGTCGCATACTTAAATAAGGACAAGATTTGGAGTCCATGCTTGTATGATATTGTGTAAAAACTGCATTCAAGAAACTTATTTTGTTGTAACATATTTGTATTGTAAACCATTATGTAATGGTCGTGTGTAAACAGGATATATTAGATTATCATTATTTGATAATCTACGTAAAGCTTTTTAAACCTTTATTGATGAAATAAAGGTTATGGTTTGTTTAAAAATGAATGCAGTCTTTGAAAAACGTCTCATATAGAGGTCAAAACCTCGCAACGAAATCAATTAATATGGAACGTTTTTAATCAATAAGAACGGGACATTTCAGTTGGTATCAACTGAAATGTCCCGTTCTTATTGATTAAAAACGTTCCATATTAATTGATTTCGTTGCGAGGTTTTGACCTCTATATGAGACGTTTTTCAAAGACTGCATTCATTTTTAAAACAAACCATAACCTTTATTTCATAGATAAAGGTTTTAAAAAGCTTTACGTAGATTATCAAATAATGATAATCTAAAATATCCTGTTTACACACGACCATTACATAATGGTTTACAATACAAATATGTTACAACAAAATAAGTTTCTTGAATGCAGTTTTTACACAATATCATACAAGCATGGACTCCAAATCTCGTCCTTATTTAAGTATGCGACAGCGGAAGCTCTTAATAATCACCTGAGAATAAACATGCTTAAAACGTCAACAAAAATGTTGGTGAGTTATAGGTTTAACCTATATATATCAAATCATAATAATAGACCACAAGAGTTCATATTTCAATACACATCCCATACATAGAGATAAAAATCATTCATATGGTGAACACCTGGTAACCGACATTAACAAGATGCATATATAAGAATATCCCCATCATTCCGGGACACCCTTCGGATATGATATAAATTTCGAAGTACTAAAGCATCCGGTACTTTGGATGGGGTTTGTTAGGCCCAATAGATCTATCTTTAGGATTCGCGTCAATTAGGGTGTCTGTTCCCTAATTCTTAGATTACCAGACTTAATAAAAAGGGGCATATTCGATTTTGATAATTCAACCATAGAATGTAGTTTCACGTACTTGTGTCTATTTTGTAAACCATTTATAAAACCTGCATGTATTCTCATCCCAAAAATATTATATTTTAAAAGTGGGACTATAACTCACTTTAACAGATTTTTACTTCGTCGGGAAGTAAGACTTGGCCACTGGTTAATTCACGAACCTATAACAATATATACATATATATCAAAGTATGTTCAAAATATATTTACAACACTTTTAATATATTTTGATTTTTTAAGTTTATTAAGTCAGCTGTCCTCGTTAGTAACCTACAACTAGTTGTCCACAGTTAGATGTGCAGAAATAAATCGATAAATATTATCTTGAATCAATCCACGACCCAGTGTATACGTATCTCAGTATTGATCACAACTCAAACTATATATATTTTGGAATCAACCTCAACCCTGTATAGCTAACTCCAACATTCACATATAGAGTGTCTATGGTTGTTCCGAAATATATATAGATGTGTCGACATGATAGGTCGAAACATTGTATACGTGTCTATGGTATCTCAAGATTACATAATATACAATACAAGTTGATTAAGTTATGGTTGGAATAGATTTGTTACCAATTTTCACGTAGCTAAAATGAGAAAAATTATCCAATCTTGTTTTACCCATAACTTCTTCATTTTAAATCCGTTTTGAGTGAATCAAATTGCTATGGTTTCATATTGAACTCTATTTTATGAATCTAAACAGAAAAGTATAGGTTTATAGTCGGAAAAATAAGTTACAAGTTATTTTTGTAAAGGTAGTCATTTCAGTCGAAAGAACGACGTCTAGATGACCATTTTAGAAAACATACTTCCACTTTGAGTTTAATCATAATTTTTGGATATAGTTTCATGTTCATAATAAAAATCATTTTCTCAGAATAACAACTTTAAAATCAAAGTTTATCATAGTTTTTAATTAACTAACCCAAAACAGCCCGCGGTGTTACTACGACGGCGTAAATCCGGTTTTACGGTGTTTTTCGTGTTTCCAGGTTTTAAATCATTAAGTTAGCATATCATATAGATATAGAACATGTGTTTAGTTGATTTTAAAAGTCAAGTTAGAAGGATTAACTTTTGTTTGCGAACAAGTTTAGAATTAACTAAACTATGTTCTAGTGAATACAAGTTTAAACCTTCGAATAAGATAGCTTTATATGTATAAATTGAATGATGTTATGAACATCATTACTGCCTTAAGTTCCTTGGATAAACCTACTGGAAAAGAGAAAAATGGATCTAGCTTCAATGGATCCTTGGATGGCTCGAAGTTCTTGAAGCAGAATCATGACACGAAAACAAGTTCAAGTAAGATCATCACTTGAAATAAGATTGTTATAGTTATAGAAATTGAACCAAAGTTTGAATATGATTATTACCTTGTATTAGAATGATAACCTACTGTAAGAAACAAAGATTTCTTGAGGTTGGATGATCACCTTACAAGATTGGAAGTGAGCTAGCAAACTTGAAAGTATTCTTGATTTTATGAAACTATAACTTTTGGAATTTATGAAGAACACTTAGAACTTGAAGATAGAACTTGAGAGAGATCAATTAGATGAAGAAAATTGAAGAATGAAAGTGTTTGTAGGTGTTTTTGGTCGTTGGTGTATGGATTAGATATAAAGGATATGTAATTTTGTTTTCATGTAAATAAGTCATGAATGATTACTCATATTTTTGTAATTTTATGAGATATTTCATGCTAGTTGCCAAATGATGGTTCCCACATGTGTTAGGTGACTCACATGGGCTGCTAAGAGCTGATCATTGGAGTGTATATACCAATAGTACATACATCTAAAAGCTGTGTATTGTACGAGTACGAATACGGGTGCATACGAGTAGAATTGTTGATGAAACTGAACGAGGATGTAATTGTAAGCATTTTTGTTAAGTAGAAGTATTTTGATAAGTGTATTGAAGTCTTTCAAAAGTGTATAAATACATATTAAAACACTACATGTATATACATTTTAACTGAGTCGTTAAGTCATCGTTAGTCGTTACATGTAAGTGTTGTTTTGAAACCTTTAGGTTAACGATCTTGTTAAATGTTGTTAACCCAATGTTTATAATATCAAATGAGATTTTAAATTATTATATTATCATGATATTATCATGTATGAATATCTCTTAATATGATATATATACATTAAATGTCTTTACAACGATAATCGTTACATATATGTCTCGTTTAAAAATCATTAAGTTAGTAGTCTTGTTTTTACATATGTAGTTCATTGTTAATATACTTAATGATATGTTTACTTATCATAGTATCATGTTAACTATATATATATCCATATATATGTCATCATATAGTTTTTACAAGTTTTAACGTTCGTGAATCACCGGTCAACTTGGGTGGTCAATTGTCTATATGAAACATATTTCAATTAATCAAGTCTTAACAAGTTTGATTGCTTAACATGTTGGAAACATTTAATCATGTAAATATCAATCTCAATTAATATATATAAACATGGAAAAGTTCGGGTCACTACAGTACCTACCCGTTAAATAAATTTCGTCCCGAAATTTTAAGCTGTTGAAGGTGTTGACGAATCTTCTGGAAATAGATGCGGGTATTTCTTCTTCATCTGATCTTCACGCTCCCAGGTGAACTCGGGTCCTCTACGAGCATTCCATCGAACCTTAACAATTGGTATCTTGTTTTGCTTAAGTCTTTTAACCTCACGATCCATTATTTCGACGGGTTCTTCGATGAATTGAAGTTTTTCGTTGATTTGGATTTCATCTAACGGAATAGTGAGATCTTCTTTAGCAAAACATTTCTTTAAATTCGAGACGTGGAAAGTGTTATGTACAGCCGCGAGTTGTTGAGGTAACTCTAGTCGGTAAGCTACTGGTCCGACACGATCAATAATCTTGAATGGTCCAATATACCTTGGATTTAATTTCCCTCGTTTACCAAATCGAACAACGCCTTTCCAAGGTGCAACTTTAAGCATGACCATCTCTCCAATTTTAAATTCTATATCTTTTCTTTTAATGTCAGCGTAGCTCTTTTGTCGACTCTGGGCGGTTTTCAACCGTTGTTGAATTTGGATGATCTTCTCGGTAGTTTCTTGTATAATCTCTGGACCCGTAATCTGTCTATCCCCCACTTCACTCCAACAAATCGGAGACCTGCACTTTCTACCATAAAGTGCTTCAAACGGCGCCATCTCAATGCTTGAATGGTAGCTGTTGTTGTAGGAAAATTCTGCTAACGGTAGATGTCGATCCCAACTGTTTCCGAAATCAATAACACATGCTCGTAGCATGTCTTCAAGCGTTTGTATCGTCCTTTCGCTCTGCCCATCAGTTTGTGGATGATAGGCAGTACTCATGTCTAGACGAGTTCCTAATGCTTGCTGTAATGTCTGCCAGAATCTTGAAATAAATCTGCCATCCCTATCAGAGATAATAGAGATTGGTATTCCATGTCTGGAGATGACTTCCTTCAAATACAGTCGTGCTAACTTCTCCATCTTGTCATCTTCTCTTATTGGCAAAAAGTGTGCTGATTTGGTGAGACGGTCAACTATTACCCAAATAGTATCAAAACCACTTGCAGTCCTTGGCAATTTAGTGATGAAATCCATGGTAATGTTTTCCCATTTCCATTCCGGGATTTCGGGTTGTTGAAGTAGACCTGATGGTTTCTGATGCTCAGCTTTGACCTTAGAACACGTCAAACATTCTCCTACGTATTTAGCAACATCGGTTTTCATACCCGGCCACCAAAAATGTTTCTTGAGATCCTTGTACATCTTCCCCGTTCCAGGATGTATTGAGTATCTGGTTTTATGAGCTTCTCTAAGTACCATTTCTCTCATATCTCCAAATTTTGGTACCCAAATCCTTTCAGCCCTATACCGGGTTCCGTCTTCCCAAATATTAAGATGCTTCTCCGATCCTTTGGGTATTTCATCCTTTAAATTTCCCTCTTTTAAAACTCCTTGTTGCGCCTCCTTTATTTGAGTAGTAATGTTATTATGAATCATTATATTCATAGATTTTACTCGAATGGGTTCTCTGTCCTTCCTGCTCAAGGCATCGGCTACCACATTTGCCTTCCCCGGGTGGTAACGAATCTCAAAGTCGTAATCATTCAATAATTCAATCCACCTACGCTGCCTCATATTCAGTTGTTTCTGATTAAATATGTGTTGAAGACTTTTGTGGTCGGTATATATAATACTTTTGACCCCATATAAGTAGTGCCTCCAAGTCTTTAATGCAAAAACAACCGCGCCTAATTCCAAATCATGCGTCGTATAATTTTGTTCGTGAATCTTCAATTGTCTAGACGCATAAGCAATCACCTTCGTTCGTTGCATTAATACACAACCGAGACCTTGCTTTGATGCATCACAATAAATCACAAAATCATCATTCCCTTCAGGCAATGACAATATAGGTGCCGTAGTTAGCTTTTTCTTCAATAACTGAAACGCTTTCTCTTGTTCATCATTCCATTCAAATTTCTTCCCTTTATGCGTTAATGCAGTCAAGGGTTTTGCTATTCTGGAAAAGTCTTGGATGAACCTTCTGTAGTAACCAGCTAGTCCTAAAAACTGGCGTATGTGTTTCGGAGTTTTCGGGGTTTCCCACTTTTCAACAGTTTCTATCTTTGCCGGATCCACCTTAATACCTTCTTTGTTCACTATGTGACCGAGGAATTGAACTTCTTCCAACCAAAATGCACACTTTGAAAACTTAGCGTACAATTCTTCCTTCCTCAATACTTCTAACACCTTTCTCAAATGTTCACCGTGTTCTTGGTCATTCTTTGAGTAAATAAGTATGTCATCAATGAAAACAATGACAAACTTGTCAAGGTATGGTCCACACACTCGGTTCATAAGGTCCATGAACACAGCTGGTGCATTAGTTAAACCAAACGGCATGACCATAAACTCGTAATGACCTTATAATATATTAATTTAATAATTTATGTTTTAATTAATATAATATTATAAAGTTAAAATTTATGGTATTTATAATATTAATTAGTATTATCAATTATTATCAAATTATAATATATTAAATTATAATATGAATTCCTTCGGATATGATATAAATTTCGAAGTACTAAAGCATCCGGTACTTTGCATATAATAACTATATATTAATATATCCTTAATATTATCATTTCAACTATTATATATTAATTTATAGCAAAACCCTTGACTGCATTAACGCATAAAGGGAAGAAATTTGAATGGAATGATGAACAAGAGAAAGCGTTTCAGTTATTGAAGAAAAAGCTAACTACGGCACCTATATTGTCATTGCCTGAAGGGAATGATGATTTTGTGATTTATTGTGATGCATCAAAGCAAGGTCTCGGTTGTGTATTAATGCAACGAACGAAGGTGATTGCTTATGCGTCTAGACAATTGAAGATTCACGAACAAAATTATACGACGCATGATTTGGAATTAGGCGCGGTTGTTTTTGCATTAAAGACTTGGAGGCACTACTTATATGGGGTCAAAAGTATTATATATACCGACCACAAAAGTCTTCAACACATATTTAATCAGAAACAACTGAATATGAGGCAGCGTAGGTGGATTGAATTATTGAATGATTACGACTTTGAGATTCGTTACCACCCGGGGAAGGCAAATGTGGTAGCCGATGCCTTGAGCAGGAAGGACAGAGAACCCATTCGAGTAAAATCTATGAATATAATGATTCATAATAACATTACTACTCAAATAAAGGAGGCGCAACAAGGAGTTTTAAAAGAGGGAAATTTAAAGGATGAAATACCCAAAGGATCGGAGAAGCATCTTAATATTCGGGAAGACGGAAGCCGGTATAGGGCTGAAAGGATTTGGGTACCAAAATTTGGAGATATGAGAGAAATGGTACTTAGAGAAGCTCATAAAACCAGATACTCAATACATCCTGGAACGGGGAAGATGTACAAGGATCTCAAGAAACATTTTTGGTGGCCGGGTATGAAAGCCGATGTTGCTAAATACGTAGGAGAATGTTTGACGTGTTCTAAGGTCAAAGCTGAGCATCAGAAACCATCAGGTCTACTTCAACAACCCGAAATCCCGGAATGGAAATGGGAAAACATTACCATGGATTTCATCACTAAATTGCCAAGGACTGCAAGTGGTTTTGATACTATTTGGGTAATAGTTGATCGTCTCACCAAATCCGCACACTTCCTACCAATAAGAGAAGATGACAAGATGGAGAAGTTAGCACGACTGTATTTGAAGGAAGTCATCTCCAGACATGGAATACCAATCTCTATTATCTCTGATAGGGATGGCAGATTTATTTCAAGATTCTGGCAGACATTACAGCAAGCATTAGGAACTCGTCTAGACATGAGTACTGCCTATCATCCACAAACTGATGGGCAGAGCGAAAGGACGATACAAACGCTTGAAGACATGCTACGAGCTTGTGTTATTGATTTCGGAAACAGTTGGGATCGACATCTACCGTTAGCAGAATTTTCCTACAACAACAGCTACCATTCAAGCATTGAGATGGCGCCGTTTGAAGCACTTTATGGTAGAAAGTGCAGGTCTCCGATTTGTTGGAGTGAAGTGGGGGATAGACAGATTACGGGTCCGGAGATTATACAAGAAACTACCGAGAAGATCATCCAAATTCAACAACGGTTGAAAACCGCCCAAAGTCGACAAAAGAGCTACGCTGACATTAAAAGAAAAGATATAGAATTTGAAATTGGAGAGATGGTCATGCTTAAAGTTGCACCTTGGAAAGGCGTTGTTCGATTTGGTAAACGAGGGAAATTAAATCCAAGGTATATTGGACCATTCAAGATTATTGATCGTGTCGGACCAGTAGCTTACCGACTAGAGTTACCTCAACAACTCGCGGCTGTACATAACACTTTCCACGTCTCGAATTTAAAGAAATGTTTTGCTAAAGAAGATCTCACTATTCCGTTAGATGAAATCCAAATCAACGAAAAACTTCAATTCATCGAAGAACCCGTCGAAATAATGGATCGTGAGGTTAAAAGACTTAAGCAAAACAAGATACCAATTGTTAAGGTTCGATGGAATGCTCGTAGAGGACCCGAGTTCACCTGGGAGCGTGAAGATCAGATGAAGAAGAAATACCCGCATCTATTTCCAGAAGATTCGTCAACACCTTCAACAGCTTAAAATTTCGGGGCGAAATTTATTTAACGGGTAGGTACTGTAGTGACCCGAACTTTTCCATGTTTATATATATTAACTGAGATTGATGTTTACATGATTAAATGTTTCCAACATGTTAAGCAATCAAACTTGTTAAGACTTGATTAATTGAAATAGGTTTCATATAGACAATTGACCACCCAAGTTGACCGGTGATTCACGAACGTTAAAACTTGTAAAAAACTATATGATGACATATATATGGTTATATATATAGTTAACATGATATTATGATAAGTAAACATATCATTAATTATATTAACAATGAACTACATATGTAAAAACAAGACTACTAACTTAATGATTTTGAAACGAGACATATATGTAACGTTTATCGTTGTAACGACATTTAATGTATATATATCATATTAAGAGATATTCGTACATCATAATATCATAATAATATAATAATTTAAAATCTCTTTTGTTATTATAAACATTGGGTTAACAACATTTAACAAGATCGTTAACCTAAAGGTTTCAAAACAACACTTACATGTAACGACTAACGATGACTTAACGACTCAGTTAAAATGTATATACATGTAGTGTTTTAATATGTATTTATACACTTTTGAAAGACTTCAATACACTTATCAAAATACTTCTACTTAACAAAAATGCTTACAATTACATTCTCGTTCAGTTTCATCAACAATTCTACTCGTATGCACCCGTATTCGTACTCGTACAATACACAGCTTTTAGATGTATGTACTATTGGTATATACACTCCAATGATCAGCTCTTAGCAGCCCATGTGAGTCACCTAACACATGTGGGAACCATCATTTGGCAACTAGCATGAAATATCTCATAAGATTACAAAAATATGAGTAATCATTCATGACTTATTTACATGAAAACAAAATTACATATCCTTTATATCTAATCCATACACCAACGACCAAAAACACCTACAAACACTTTCATTCTTCAATTTTCTTCATCTAATTGAACTCTCTCAAGTTCTATCTTCAAGTTCTAAGTGTTCTTCATAAATTCCAAAAGTTCTAGTTTCATAAAATCAAGAATACTTTCAAGTTTGCTAGCTCACTTCCAATCTTGTAAGGTGATCATCCAACCTCAAGAAATCTTTGTTTCTTACAGTAGGTTATCATTCTAATACAAGGTAATAATCATATTCAAACTTTGGTTCAATTTCTATAACTATAACAATCTTATTTCAAGTGATGATCTTACTTGAACTTGTTTTCGTGTCATGATTTTGCTTCAAGAACTTTGAGCCATCCAAGGATCCATTGAAGCTAGATCCATTTTTATCTTTTCCAGTAGGTTCATCCAAGGAACTTAAGGTAGTAATGATGTTCATAACATCATTCAATTCATACATATAAAGCTATCTTATTCGAAGGTTTAAACTTGTAATCACTAGAACATAGTTTAGTTAATTCTAAACTTGTTCGCAAACAAAAGTTAATCCTTCTAACTTGACTTTTAAAATCAACTAAACACATGTTCTATATCTATATGATATGCTAACTTAATGATTTAAAACCTGGAAACACGAAAAACACCATAAAACCGGATTTACGCCGTCGTAGTAACACCGCGGGCTGTTTTGGGTTAGTTAATTAAAAACTATGATAAACTTTGATTTAAAAGTTGTTATTCTGAGAAAATGATTTTTATTATGAACATGAAACTATATCCAAAAATTATGGTTAAACTCAAAGTGGAAGTATGTTTTCTAAAATGGTCATCTAGACGTCGTTCTTTCGACTGAAATGACTACCTTTACAAAAACGACTTGTAACTTATTTTTCCGACTATAAACCTATACTTTTTTTGTTTAGATTCATAAAATAGAGTTCAATATGAAACCATAGCAATTTGATTCACTCAAAACGGATTTAAAATGAAGAAGTTATGGGTAAAACAAGATTGGATAATTTTTCTCATTTTAGCTACGTGAAAATTGGTAACAAATCTATTCCAACCATAACTTAATCAACTTGTATTATATATTATGTAATCTTGAGATACCATAGACACGTATACAATGTTTCGACCTATCATGTCGACACATCTATATATATTTCGGAACAACCATAGACACTCTATATGTGAATGTTGGAGTTAGCTATACAGGGTTGAGGTTGATTCCAAAATATATATAGTTTGAGTTGTGATCAATACTGAGATACGTATACACTGGGTCGTGGATTGATTCAAGATAATATTTATCGATTTATTTCTGTACATCTAACTGTGGACAACTAGTTGTAGGTTACTAACGAGGACAGCTGACTTAATAAACTTAAAACATCAAAATATATTAAAAGTGTTGTAAATATATTTTGAACATACTTTGATATATATGTATATATTGTTATAGGTTCGTGAATCAACCAGTGGCCAAGTCTTACTTCCCGACGAAGTAAAAATCTGTGAAAGTGAGTTATAGTCCCACTTTTAAAATCTAATATTTTTGGGATGAGAATACATGCATGTTTTATAAATGATTTACAAAATAGACACAAGTACGTGAAACTACATTCTATGGTTGAATGATCGAAATCAAATATGCCCCTTTTTATTAAGTCTGGTAATCTAAGAATTAGGGAACAGACACCCTAATTGACGCGAATCCTAAAGATAGATCTATTGGGCCTAACAAACCCCATCCAAAGTACCGGATGCTTTAGTACTTCGAAATTTATATCA
Source organism: Rutidosis leptorrhynchoides (assembly GCF_046630445.1). NCBI lineage: Eukaryota > Viridiplantae > Streptophyta > Magnoliopsida > Asterales > Asteraceae > Rutidosis > Rutidosis leptorrhynchoides. The sequence goes on along the minus strand of NC_092336.1, from coordinate 553,971,091 downwards.
TATCCGAAGGGTGTCCCGGAATGATGGGGATATTCTTATATATGCATCTTGTTATTGTCGGTTACCAGGTGTTCACCATATGAATGATTTTTATCTCTATGTATGGGATGTGTATTGAAATATGAAATCTTGTGGTCTATTGTTACGATTTGATATATATAGGTTAAACCTATAACTCACCAACATTTTTGTTGACGTTTTAAGCATGTTTATTCTCAGGTGATTATTAAGAGCTTCCGCTGTCACATACTTAAATAAGGACAAGATTTGGAGTCCATGCTTGTATGATATTGTGTAAAAACTGCATTCAAGAAACTTATTTTGTTGTAACATATTTGTATTGTAAACCATTATGTAATGGTCGTGTGTAAACAGGATATTTTAGATTATCATTATTTGATAATCTACGTAAAGCGTTTTAAACCTTTATTGATGAAATAAAGGTTATGGTTTGTTTAAAAATGAATGCAGTCTTTGAAAAACGTCTCATATAGAGGTCAAAACCTCGCAACGAAATCAAGTAATATGGAACGTTTTTAATCAATAAGAACGGGACATTTCAGTCCAACTGAAATGTCCCGTTCTTATTGATTAAAAACGTTCCATATTAATTGATTTCGTTGCGAGGTTTTGACCTCTATATGAGACGTTTTTCAAAGACTGCATTCATTTTTAAACAAACCATAACCTTTATTTCATCAATAAAGGTTTAAAAAGCTTTACGTAGATTATCAAATAATGATAATCTAATATATCCTGTTTACACACGACCATTACATAATGGTTTACAATACAAATATGTTACAACAAAATAAGTTTCTTGAATGCAGTTTTTACACAATATCATACAAGCATGGACTCCAAATCTTGTCCTTATTTAAGTATGCGACAGCGGAAGCTCTTAATAATCACCTGAGAATAAACATGCTTAAAACGTCAACAAAAATGTTGGTGAGTTATAGGTTTAACCTATATATATCAAATCGTAACAATAGACCACAAGATTTCATATTTCAATACACATCCCATACATAGAGATAAAAATCATTCATATGGTGAACACCTGGTAACCGACAATAACAAGATGCATATATAAGAATATCCCCATCATTCCGGGACACCCTTCGGATATGATATAAATTTCGAAGTACTAAAGCATCCGGTACTTTGGATGGGGTTTGTTAGGCCCAATAGATCTATCTTTAGGATTCGCGTCAATTAGGGTGTCTGTTCCCTAATTCTTAGATTACCAGACTTAATAAAAAGGGGCATATTCGATTTCGATAATTCAACCATAGAATGTAGTTTCACGTACTTGTGTCTATTTTGTAAATCATTTATAAAACCTGCATGTATTCTCATCCCAAAAATATTAGATTTTAAAAGTGGGACTATAACTCACTTTCACAGATTTTTACTTCGTCGGGAAGTAAGACTTGGCCACTGGTTGATTCACGAACCTATAACAATATATACATATATATCAAAGTATGTTCAAAATATATTTACAACACTTTTAATATATTTTGATGTTTTAAGTTTATTAAGTCAGCTGTCCTCGTTAGTAACCTACAACTAGTTGTCCACAGTTAGATGTACAGAAATAAATCGATAAATATTATCTTGAATCAATCCACGACCCAGTGTATACGTATCTCAGTATTGATCACAACTCAAACTATATATATTTTGGAATCAACCTCAACCCTGTATAGCTAACTCCAACATTCACATATAGAGTGTCTATGGTTGTTCCGAAATATATATAGATGTGTCGACATGATAGGTCGAAACATTGTATACGTGTCTATGGTATCTCAAGATTACATAATATATAATACAAGTTGATTAAGTTATGGTTGGAATAGATTTGTTACCAATTTTCACGTAGCTAAAATGAGAAAAATTATCCAATCTTGTTTTACCCATAACTTCTTCATTTTAAATCCGTTTTGAGTGAATCAAATTGCTATGGTTTCATATTGAACTCTATTTTATGAATCTAAACAAAAAAAGTATAGGTTTCTAGTCGGAAAAATAAGTTACAAGTCGTTTTTGTAAAGGTAGTCATTTCAGTCGAAAGAACGACGTCTAGATGACCATTTTAGAAAACATACTTCCACTTTGAGTTTAACCATAATTTTTGGATATAGTTTCATGTTCATAATAAAAATCATTTTCTCAGAATAACAACTTTTAAATCAAAGTTTATCATAGTTTTTAATTAACTAACCCAAAACAGCCCGCGGTGTTACTAAGACGGCGTAAATCCGGTTTTACGGTGTTTTTCGTGTTTCCAGGTTTTAAATCATTAAGTTAGCATATCATATAGATATAGAACATGTGTTTAGTTGATTTTAAAAGTCAAGTTAGAAGGATTAACTTTTGTTTGCGAAATAGTTTAGAATTAACTAAACTATGTTCTAGTGATTACAAGTTTAAACCTTCGAATAAGATAGCTTTATATGTATGAATCGAATGATGTTATGAACATCATTACTACCTTAAGTTCCTTGGATGAACCTACTGGAAAAGAGAAAAATGGATCTAGCTTCAATGGATCCTTGGATGGCTCAAAGTTCTTGAAGCAAAATCATGACACGAAAACAAGTTCAAGTAAGATCATCACTTGAAATAAGATTGTTATAGTTATAGAAATTGAACCAAAGTTTGAATATGATTATTACCTTGTATTAGAATGATAACCTACTGTAAGAAACAAAGATTTCTTGAGGTTGGATGATCACCTTACAAGATTGGAAGTGAGCTAGCAAACTTGAAAGTATTCTTGATTTTATGAAACTAGAACTTTTGGAATTTATGAAGAACACTTAGAACTTGAAGATAGAACTTGAGAGAGTTCAATTAGATGAAGAAAATTGAAGAATGAAAGTGTTTGTAGGTGTTTTTGGTCGTTGGTGTATGGATTAGATATAAAGGATATGTAATTTTGTTTTCATGTAAATAAGTCATGAATGATTACTCATATTTTTGTAATCTTATGAGATATTTCATGCTAGTTGCCAAATGATGGTTCCCACATGTGTTAGGTGACTCACATGGGCTGCTAAGAGCTGATCATTGGAGTGTATATACCAATAGTACATACATCTAAAAGCTGTGTATTGTACGAGTACGAATACGGGTGCATACGAGTAGAATTGTTGATGAAACTGAACGAGAATGTAATTGTAAGCATTTTTGTTAAGTAGAAGTATTTTGATAAGTGTATTGAAGTCTTTCAAAAGTGTATAAATACATATTAAAACACTACATGTATATACATTTTAACTGAGTCGTTAAGTCATCGTTAGTCGTTACATGTAAGTGTTGTTTTGAAACCTTTAGGTTAACGATCTTGTTAAATGTTGTTAACCCAATGTTTATAATAACAAAAGAGATTTTAAATTATTATATTATCATGATATTATGATGTACGAATATCTCTTAATATGATATATATACATTAAATGTCGTTACAACGATAAACGTTACATATATGTCTCGTTTCAAAATCATTAAGTTAGTAGTCTTGTTTTTACATATGTAGTTCATTGTTAATATAATTAATGATATGTTTACTTATCATAATATCATGTTAACTATATATATAACCATATATATGTCATCATATAGTTTTTTTTTTACAAGTTTTAACGTTCGTGAATCACCGGTCAACTTGGGTGGTCAATTGTCTATATGAAATCTATTTCAATTAATCAAGTCTTAACAAGTTTGATTGCTTAACATGTTGGAAACATTTAATCATGTAAACATCAATCTCAATTAATATATATAAACATGGAAAAGTTCGGGTCACTACAGTACCTACCCGTTAAATAAATTTCGTCCCGAAATTTTAAGCTGTTGAAGGTGTTGACGAATCTTCTGGAAATAGATGCGGGTATTTCATCTTCATCTGATCTTCACGCTCCCAGGTGAACTCGGGTCCTCTACGAGCATTCCATCGAACCTTAACAATTGGTATCTTGTTTTGCTTAAGTCTTTTAACCTCACGATCCATTATTTCGACGGGTTCTTCGATGAATTGGAGTTTTTCGTTGATTTGGATTTCATCTAACGGAATAGTGAGATCTTCTTTAGCAAAACATTTCTTCAAATTCGAGACGTGGAAAGTGTTATGTACAGCCGCGAGTTGTTGAGGTAACTCAAGTCGGTAAGCTACTGGTCCGACACGATCAATAATCTTGAATGGTCCAATATACCTTGGATTTAATTTCCCTCGTTTACCAAATCGAACAACGCCTTTCCAAGGTGAAACTTTAAGCATGACCATCTCTCCAATTTCAAATTCTATATCTTTTCTTTTAATGTCAGCGTAGCTCTTTTGTCGACTTTGGGCGGTTTTCAACCGTTGTTGAATTTGGATGATCTTCTCGGTAGTTTCTTGTATAATCTCCGGACCCGTAATCTGTCTATCCCCCACCTCACTCCAACAAATCGGAGACCTGCACTTTCTACCATAAAGTGCTTCAAACGGCGCCATCTCAATGCTTGAATGGTAGCTGTTGTTGTAGGAAAATTCTGCTAACGGTAGATGTCGATCCCAACTGTTTCCGAAATCAATAACACATGCTCGTAGCATGTCTTCAAGCGTTTGTATCGTCCTTTCGCTCTGCCCATCAGTTTGTGGATGATAGGCAGTACTCATGTCTAGACGAGTTCCTAATGCTTGCTGTAATGTCTGCCAGAATCTTGAAATAAATCTGCCATCCCTATCAGAGATAATAGAGATTGGTATTCCATGTCTGGAGACGACTTCCTTCAAATACAGTCGTGCTAACTTCTCCATCTTGTCATCTTCTCTTATTGGTAGGAAGTGTGCTGATTTGGTGAGACGATCAACTATTACCCAAATAGTATCAAAACCACTTGCAGTCCTTGGCAATTTAGTGATGAAATCCATGGTAATGTTTTCCCATTTCCATTCCGGGATTTCGGGTTGTTGAAGTAAACCTGATGGTTTCTGATGCTCAGCTTTGACCTTAGAACACGTCAAACATTCTCCTACGTATTTAGCAACATCGGCTTTCATACCCAGCCACCAAAAATGTTTCTTGAGATCCTTGTACATCTTCCCCGTTCCAGGATGTATTGAGTATCTGGTTTTATGAGCTTCTCTAAGTACCATTTCTCTCATATCTCCAAATTTTGGTACCCAAATCCTTTCAGCCCTATACCGGGTTCCGTCTTCCCGAATATTAAGATGTTTCTCCGATCCTTTGGGTATTTCATCCTTTAAATTTCCCTCTTTTAAAACTCCTTGTTGCGCCTCCTTTATTTGAGTAGTAATGTTATTATGAATCATTATATTCATAGATTTTACTCGAATGGGTTCTCTATCCTTCCTGCTCAAGGCATCGGCTACCACATTTGCCTTCCCCGGGTGGTAACGAATCTCAAAATCGTAATCATTCAATAATTCAATCCACCTACGCTGCCTCATATTCAGTTGTTTCTGATTAAATATGTGTTGAAGACTTTTGTGGTCGGTATATATAATACTTTTGACCCCATATAAGTAGTGCCTCCAAGTCTTTAATGCAAAAACAACCGCGCCTAATTCCAAATCATGCGTCGTATAATTTTGTTCGTGAATCTTCAATTGTCTAGACGCATAAGCAATCACCTTCGTTCGTTACACAACCGAGACCTTGCTTTGATGCGTCACAATAAATCACAAAATCATCATTCCCTTCAGGCAATGACAATATAGGTGCCGTAGTTAGCTTTTTCTTCAATAACTGAAACGCTTTCTCTTGTTCATCATTCCATTCAAATTTCTTCCCTTTATGCGTTAATGCAGTCAAGGGTTTTGCTATTCTGGAAAAGTCTTGGATGAACCTTCTGTAGTAACCAGCTAGTCCTAAAAACTGGCGTATGTGTTTCGGAGTTTTCGGGGTTTCCCACTTTTCAACAGTTTCTATCTTTGCCGGATCCACCTTAATACCTTCTTTGTTCACTATGTGACCGAGGAATTGAACTTCTTCCAACCAAAATGCACACTTTGAAAACTTAGCGTACAATTCTTCCTTCCTCAATACTTCTAACACTTTTCTCAAATGTTCACCGTGTTCTTGGTCATTCTTTGAGTAAATAAGTATGTCATCAATGAAAACAATGACAAACTTGTCAAGGTATGGTCCACACACTCGGTTCATAAGGTCCATGAACACAGCTGGTGCATTAGTTAAACCAAACGGCATGACCATAAACTCGTAATGACCGTAACGTGTTCTGAAAGCAGTCTTTGGAATATCATCTTCTTTCACCCGCATTTGATGATACCCGGAACGTAAGTCAATCTTTGAATAAACAGACGAGCCTTGTAGTTGATCAAATAAGTCGTCGATTCTCGGTAGTGGGTAGCGGTTCTTGATGGTAAGTTTGTTCAACTCTCGGTAGTCGATACACAACCTGAATGTACCATCTTTCTTCTTGACAAACAAAACAGGAGCTCCCCACGGTGATGTGCTTGGTCGAATGAAACCACGCTCTAAAAGTTCTTGTAATTGGCTTTGCAGTTCTTTCATCTCGCTGGGTGCGAGTCTGTAAGGAGCACGAGCTATTGGTGCAGCTCCTGGCACAAGATCTATTTGAAATTCAACGGATCGATGTGGGGGTAATCCCGGTAATTCTTTCGGAAATACATCGGGAAATTCTTTTGCAATGGGAACATCATTGATGCTCTTTTCTTCAGTTTGTACTTTCTCGACGTGTGCTAAAACAGCATAGCAACCTTTTCTTATTAGTTTTTGTGCCTTCAAATTACTAATAAGATGTAGCTTCGTGTTGCCCTTTTCTCCGTACACCATTAAGGGTTTTCCTTTTTCTCGTATAATGCGAATTGCATTTTTGTAACAAACGATCTCCGCTTTCACTTCTTTCAACCAGTCCATACCGATTATCACATCAAAACTCCCTAACTCTACTGGTATCAAATCAATCTTAAATGTTTCGCTAACCAGTTTAATTTCTCGATTCCGACATATATTATCTGCTGAAATTAATTTACCATTTGCTAATTCGAGTAAAAATTTACTATCCAAAGGCGTCAATGGACAACTTAATTTAGCACAAAAATCTCTACTCATATAGCTTCTATCCGCACCCGAATCAAATAAAACGTAAGCAGATTTATTGTCAATAAGAAACGTACCCGTAACAAGCTCCGGGTCTTCCTGTGCCTCTACCGCATTAATATTGAAAACTCTTCCACGGCCTTGTCCATTCGTGTTCTCCTGGTTCGGGCAATTTCTAATAATGTGGCCTGGTTTTTCACATTTATAACAAACTACATTGGCATAACTTGCTCCGACACTACTTGCTCCGCCATTACTCGTTCCGACACCATTTGTTCCTTTCGTTCTATTAACCCCTGGTCCGTAGACCTCACACTTCGCCGCGCTATGACCATTTCTTTTACACTTGTTGCAAAATTTGGTGCAGAACCCTGAGTGATTCTTTTCACACCTTTGGCATAGTTGCTTCTGATTGTTGTTGTTGTTGCGGTTATTATTGTTGTTGGGATGATTGTTGTAGTTGCTGTTGTTGTTGTTGTTGTTGTTGTTGTTGGGCCGTTTGTTGTAGTTGCGATTGATGTTGCGATTGTTGGGATAATTGTTGCGATTATTGTTGTAATTGCTGTTGTTGTTGTATTGGTGATTCTTATCACCGTTTTCCTCCCACTTTCTTTTGACTTGCTTCACATTGGCCTCTTCAGTAGTCTGTTCTTTAATTCTTTCTTCAATCTGGTTCACTAGTTTGTGAGCCATTCTACATGCCTGTTGTATGGAGGCGGGCTCGTGTGAACTTATATCTTCTTGGATTCTTTCCGGTAATCCTTTCACAAACGCGTCGATCTTCTCTTCCTCATCTTCGAATGCTCCCGGACACAATAGGCACAATTCTGTGAATCGTCTTTCGTACGTGGTAATATCAAATCCTTGGGTTCGTAACCCTCTAAGTTCTGTCTTGAGCTTATTGACCTCGGTTCTGGGACGGTACTTCTCGTTCATCAAGTGCTTGAATGATGACCACGGTAGTGCGTACGCATCATCTTGTCCCACTTGCTCTAGATAGGTATTCCACCATGTTAACGCAGAACCTGTGAAGGTATGCGTAGCGTACTTCACTTTGTCCTCTTCAGTACACTTACTTATGGCAAACACCGATTCAACCTTCTCGGTCCACCGTTTCAATCCGATCGGTCCTTCGGTTCCATCAAATTCCAAAGGTTTGCAGGCAGTGAATTCTTTGTAGGTGCATCCTACACGATTTCCTGTACTGCTAGATCCAAGGTTATTGTTGGTATGTAGCGCAGCCTGTACTGCGGCTATGTTTGAAGCTAGAAAAGTACGAAATTCCTCTTCATTCATATTCACGGTGTGTCGAGTAGTCGGTGCCATTTCCTTCAAAATAGTTAAATGGAACAAGTTAATCATACAGAATATTAAGAGTAGTTAATAGTATTTCGTAGCATAATATGAACTCTTTTATAAAAGCTTTTTCTTCATATTAGCGTTTTATAAGTTTAAATTCGGGTAGTACCTACCCGTTAAGTTCATACTTAGTAGCTAATATACAATTCAACTACTACAATTCTATATGAAAAACTGATTATAATAATATTTCGCGTTCAAACTTTTATACAATATTTTACAAACTTACAATACCGCTTATTTTACATAAAGCATGAAATATAGCACACAATAACTTTGATACAAGATAGTTGTGAAGACAATTCTAGCTAGTACACAAGTCGTTCAGCAAAGGCAATAAATACACGTAATTCATACGTCCAGAAACAAGTCATGCATTCTGGTTTTACTAGGACTACTTCCCATCCTTGGTCTTGTGCAACATAACCGTTATGGCCGTTGATAAGACAGCGTGTTGTAACGTCATCAAAGGGACGAGGGTTACGTAATGTCCAACAGTCCCGTAATAATCTAAAAACCTCATTTCTTACCCCAATTACCGACTCCGTCACTTGTGGAAACGTTTTGTTTAATAGTTGTAGCCCGATGTTCTTGTTCTCACTTTGGTGAGAAGCGAACATTACTAATCCGTAAGCATAACATGCTTCTTTATGTTGCATGTTAGCCGCTTTTTCTAAATCACGAAGTCCAATATTCGGATATATTGAGTCAAAATAATTTCTTAACCCGTTGCGTAAAATAGCATTTGGGTTCCCCGCAATATATGCGTCAAAGTAAACACATCGTAACTTATGGGTTTCCCAATGTGATATCCCCCATCTTTCAAACGAAAGTCTCTTATAAACCAAGACATTCTTGGAACGTTCTTCGAATGTCTTACAAACTGATCTCGCCTTAAATAGTTGTGCCGAAGAATTCTGGCCGACTCTAGACAAGATTTCATCAATCATGTCTCCGGGTAGGTCTTTTAAAATATTGGGTTGTCTATCCATTTTGTATTTTTAAACTGTAAAATAGACAAGAGTTAGATTCATAAAAAAAAAAAATACTTATTAATACAAGCAATTTTTACATATATCATAAAGCATAAGAACACTATATTCCATATATTACACCACACGAATACAACTATCTTATTCCGACTCGCTCGTTTCTTCTTCTTCGGTTTTGGTTCGTTTTGCCAAGTTTCTAGGGATATATGATGTTCCCCTAATACGAACCGTCGTTGTCCACATTGGTTTAGAAAAACCTGGTGGTTTAGAGGTTCCCGGGTCATTGTTACAACTTAAGGACTTCGGGGGTTGACGATACATATAAAGTTCATCGGGGTTGGAATTAGATTTCTCTATTTTTATGCCCTTTCCCTTATTATTTTCTTTTGCCTTTTTAAATTCAGTTGGGGTAATTTCTATAACATCATCGGAATTCTCGTCGGAATCCGATTCATCGGAGAATTGGTAATCCTCCCAATATTTTGCTTCCTTGGCGGAAACACCATTGACCATAATTAACTTTGGTCGGTTGGTTGAGAATTTTCTTTTACTTAACCGTTTTATTATTTCCCCCACCGGTTCTATTTCTTCATCCGGTTCCGATTCTTCTTCCGGTTCCGATTCTTCTTCCGGTTCCGACTCTTCTTCCGGTTCCTCTTCGGGAACTTGTGAATCAGTCCACAAATTATTCCAATTTACATTTGACTCTTCATTATTATTAGGTGAGTCAATGGGACTTGTTCTAGAGGTAGACATCTATCACATAATATCAAACACGTTAAGAGATTAATATATCACATAATATTCATATGTTAAAAATATATAGTTTCCAACAAAAATGTTAAGCAATCATTTTTAAAGAAAACACGGTCGAAGTCCAGACTCACTAATGCATCCTAACAAACTCGATAAGACACACTAATGCAAATTTTCTGGTTCTCTAAGACCAACGCTCTGATACCAACTGAAATATTATAATATTTGATTAAGTAAATTTATATTAATATGTAACTATATTTCATGTATTAGAGGTTAGTATTACCAAAAATATATGGTACGCGGAAACGTAATTGTTGGACCATACCTTGACAAGTTTGTCATTGTTTTCATTGATGACATACTTATTTACTCAAAGAATGACCAAGAACACGGTGAACATTTGAGAAAGGTGTTAGAAGTATTGAGAAAGGAAGAATTGTACGCTAAGTTTTCAAAGTGTGCATTTTGGTTGGAAGAAGTTCAATTCCTCGGTCACATAGTGAACAAAGAAGGTATTAAGGTGGATCCGGCAAAGATAGAAACTGTTGAAAAGTGGGAAACCCCGAAAACTCCGAAACACATACGCCAGTTTTTAGGACTAGCTGGTTACTACAGAAGGTTCATCCAAGACTTTTCCAGAATAGCAAAACCCTTGACTGCATTAACGCATAAAGGGAAGAAATTTGAATGGAATGATGAACAAGAGAAAGCGTTTCAGTTATTGAAGAAAAAGCTAACTACGGCACCTATATTGTCATTGCCTGAAGGGAATGATGATTTTGTGATTTATTGTGATGCATCAAAGCAAGGTCTCGGTTGTGTATTAATGCAACGAACGAAGGTGATTGCTTATGCGTCTAGACAATTGAAGATTCACGAACAAAATTATACGACGCATGATTTGGAATTAGGCGCGGTTGTTTTTGCATTAAAGACTTGGAGGCACTACTTATATGGGGTCAAAAGTATTATATATACCGACCACAAAAGTCTTCAACACATATTTAATCAGAAACAACTGAATATGAGGCAGCGTAGGTGGATTGAATTATTGAATGATTACGACTTTGAGATTCGTTACCACCCGGGGAAGGCAAATGTGGTAGCCGATGCCTTGAGCAGGAAGGACAGAGAACCCATTCGAGTAAAATCTATGAATATAATGATTCATAATAACATTACTACTCAAATAAAGGAGGCGCAACAAGGAGTTTTAAAAGAGGGAAATTTAAAGGATGAAATACCCAAAGGATCGGAGAAGCATCTTAATATTCGGGAAGACGGAAGCCGGTATAGGGCTGAAAGGATTTGGGTACCAAAATTTGGAGATATGAGAGAAATGGTACTTAGAGAAGCTCATAAAACCAGATACTCAATACATCCTGGAACGGGGAAGATGTACAAGGATCTCAAGAAACATTTTTGGTGGCCGGGTATGAAAGCCGATGTTGCTAAATACGTAGGAGAATGTTTGACGTGTTCTAAGGTCAAAGCTGAGCATCAGAAACCATCAGGTCTACTTCAACAACCCGAAATCCCGGAATGGAAATGGGAAAACATTACCATGGATTTCATCACTAAATTGCCAAGGACTGCAAGTGGTTTTGATACTATTTGGGTAATAGTTGATCGTCTCACCAAATCCGCACACTTCCTACCAATAAGAGAAGATGACAAGATGGAGAAGTTAGCACGACTGTATTTGAAGGAAGTCATCTCCAGACATGGAATACCAATCTCTATTATCTCTGATAGGGATGGCAGATTTATTTCAAGATTCTGGCAGACATTACAGCAAGCATTAGGAACTCGTCTAGACATGAGTACTGCCTATCATCCACAAACTGATGGGCAGAGCGAAAGGACGATACAAACGCTTGAAGACATGCTACGAGCTTGTGTTATTGATTTCGGAAACAGTTGGGATCGACATCTACCGTTAGCAGAATTTTCCTACAACAACAGCTACCATTCAAGCATTGAGATGGCGCCGTTTGAAGCACTTTATGGTAGAAAGTGCAGGTCTCCGATTTGTTGGAGTGAAGTGGGGGATAGACAGATTACGGGTCCGGAGATTATACAAGAAACTACCGAGAAGATCATCCAAATTCAACAACGGTTGAAAACCGCCCAAAGTCGACAAAAGAGCTACGCTGACATTAAAAGAAAAGATATAGAATTTGAAATTGGAGAGATGGTCATGCTTAAAGTTGCACCTTGGAAAGGCGTTGTTCGATTTGGTAAACGAGGGAAATTAAATCCAAGGTATATTGGACCATTCAAGATTATTGATCGTGTCGGACCAGTAGCTTACCGACTAGAGTTACCTCAACAACTCGCGGCTGTACATAACACTTTCCACGTCTCGAATTTAAAGAAATGTTTTGCTAAAGAAGATCTCACTATTCCGTTAGATGAAATCCAAATCAACGAAAAACTTCAATTCATCGAAGAACCCGTCGAAATAATGGATCGTGAGGTTAAAAGACTTAAGCAAAACAAGATACCAATTGTTAAGGTTCGATGGAATGCTCGTAGAGGACCCGAGTTCACCTGGGAGCGTGAAGATCAGATGAAGAAGAAATACCCGCATCTATTTCCAGAAGATTCGTCAACACCTTCAACAGCTTAAAATTTCGGGGCGAAATTTATTTAACGGGTAGGTACTGTAGTGACCCGAACTTTTCCATGTTTATATATATTAACTGAGATTGATGTTTACATGATTAAATGTTTCCAACATGTTAAGCAATCAAACTTGTTAAGACTTGATTAATTGAAATAGGTTTCATATAGACAATTGACCACCCAAGTTGACCGGTGATTCACGAACGTTAAAACTTGTAAAAAACTATATGATGACATATATATGGTTATATATATAGTTAACATGATATTATGATAAGTAAACATATCATTAATTATATTAACAATGAACTACATATGTAAAAACAAGACTACTAACTTAATGATTTTGAAACGAGACATATATGTAACGTTTATCGTTGTAACGACATTTAATGTATATATATCATATTAAGAGATATTCGTACATCATAATATCATAATAATATAATAATTTAAAATCTCTTTTGTTATTATAAACATTGGGTTAACAACATTTAACAAGATCGTTAACCTAAAGGTTTCAAAACAACACTTACATGTAACGACTAACGATGACTTAACGACTCAGTTAAAATGTATATACATGTAGTGTTTTAATATGTATTTATACACTTTTGAAAGACTTCAATACACTTATCAAAATACTTCTACTTAACAAAAATGCTTACAATTACATTCTCGTTCAGTTTCATCAACAATTCTACTCGTATGCACCCGTATTCGTACTCGTACAATACACAGCTTTTAGATGTATGTACTATTGGTATATACACTCCAATGATCAGCTCTTAGCAGCCCATGTGAGTCACCTAACACATGTGGGAACCATCATTTGGCAACTAGCATGAAATATCTCATAAGATTACAAAAATATGAGTAATCATTCATGACTTATTTACATGAAAACAAAATTACATATCCTTTATATCTAATCCATACACCAACGACCAAAAACACCTACAAACACTTTCATTCTTCAATTTTCTTCATCTAATTGAACTCTCTCAAGTTCTATCTTCAAGTTCTAAGTGTTCTTCATAAATTCCAAAAGTTCTAGTTTCATAAAATCAAGAATACTTTCAAGTTTGCTAGCTCACTTCCAATCTTGTAAGGTGATCATCCAACCTCAAGAAATCTTTGTTTCTTACAGTAGGTTATCATTCTAATACAAGGTAATAATCATATTCAAACTTTGGTTCAATTTCTATAACTATAACAATCTTATTTCAAGTGATGATCTTACTTGAACTTGTTTTCGTGTCATGATTTTGCTTCAAGAACTTTGAGCCATCCAAGGATCCATTGAAGCTAGATCCATTTTTATCTTTTCCAGTAGGTTCATCCAAGGAACTTAAGGTAGTAATGATGTTCATAACATCATTCAATTCATACATATAAAGCTATCTTATTCGAAGGTTTAAACTTGTAATCACTAGAACATAGTTTAGTTAATTCTAAACTTGTTCGCAAACAAAAGTTAATCCTTCTAACTTGACTTTTAAAATCAACTAAACACATGTTCTATATCTATATGATATGCTAACTTAATGATTTAAAACCTGGAAACACGAAAAACACCATAAAACCGGATTTACGCCGTCGTAGTAACACCGCGGGCTGTTTTGGGTTAGTTAATTAAAAACTATGATAAACTTTGATTTAAAAGTTGTTATTCTGAGAAAATGATTTTTATTATGAACATGAAACTATATCCAAAAATTATGGTTAAACTCAAAGTGGAAGTATGTTTTCTAAAATGGTCATCTAGACGTCGTTCTTTCAACCATAGAATGTAGTTTCACGTACTTGTGTCTATTTTGTAAACCATTTATAAAACCTGCATGTATTCTCATCCCAAAAATATTAGATTTTAAAAGTGGGACTATAACTCACTTTAACAGATTTTTACTTCGTCGGGAAGTAAGACTTGGCCACTGGTTAATTCACGAACCTATAACAATATATACATATATATCAAAGTATGTTCAAAATATATTTACAACACTTTTAATATATTTTGATTTTTTAAGTTTATTAAGTCAGCTGTCCTCGTTAGTAACCTACAACTAGTTGTCCACAGTTAGATGTGCAGAAATAAATCGATAAATATTATCTTGAATCAATCCACGACCCAGTGTATACCATTTTAGACACTCTATATGTGAATGTTGGAGTTAGCTATACAGGGTTGAGGTTGATTCCAAAATATATATAGTTTGAGTTGTGATCAATACTGAGATACGTATACACTGGGTCGTGGATTGATTCAAGATAATATTTATCGATTTATTTTTCTGTACATCTAACTGTGGACAACTAGTTGTAGGTTACTAACGAGGACAGCTGACTTAATAAACTTAAAACATCAAAATATATTAAAAGTGTTGTAAATATATTTTGAACATACTTTGATATATATGTATATATTGTTATAGGTTCGTGAATCAACCAGTGGCCAAGTCTTACTTCCCGGCGAAGTAAAAATCTCTGAAAGTGAGTTATAGTCCCACTTTTAAAATCTAATATTTTTGGGATGAGAATACATGCAGGTTTTATAAATGATTTACAAAATAGACACAAGTACGTGAAACTACATTCTATGGTTGAATTAACGAAATCGAATATGCCCCTTTTTATTAAGTCTGGTAATCTAAGAATTAGGGAACAGACACCCTAATTGACGCGAATCCTAAAGATAGATCTATTGGGCCTAACAAACCCCATCCAAAGTACCGGATGCTTTAGTACTTCGAAATTTATATCATATCCGAAGGGTGTCCCGGAATGATGGGGATATTCTTATATATGCATCTTGTTATTGTCGGTTACCAGGTGTTCACCATATGAATGATTTTTATCTCTATGTATGGGATGTGTATTGAAATATGAAATCTTGTGGTCTATTGTTACGATTTGATATATATAGGTTAAACCTATAACTCACCAACATTTTTGTTGATGTTTAAAGCATGTTTATTCTCAGGTGAATATTAAGAGCTTCCGCTGTTGCATACTAAAATAAGGACAAGATTTGGAGTCCATGTTTGTATGATATTGTGTAAAAACTGCATTCAAGAAACTGAAATGTCCCGTTCTTATTGATTAAAAACGTTCCATATTAATTGATTTCGTTGCGAGGTTTTGACCTCTATATGAGACGTTTTTCAAAGATTGCATTCATTTTAAAACAAACCATAACCTTTATTTCATCAATAAAGGTTTAAAAAGCTTTACGTAGATTATCAAATAATGATAATCTATAATATCCTGTTTACACACGACCATTACATAATGGTTTACAATACAAATATGTTACAACGAAAAAAAGTTTCTTGAATGCAGTTTTTACACAATATCATACAAGCATGGACTTCAAATCTCGTCCTTATTTAAGTATGCGATAGCGGAAGCTCTTAATAATCACCTGAGAATAAACATGCTTAAAATGTCAACAAAAAATGTTGGTGAGTTATAGGTTTAACCTATATATTATCAAATCATAATAATAGACCACAAGATTTCATATTTCAATACACATCCCATACATAGAGATAAAAATCATTCATATGGTGAACACCTGGTAACCGACATTAACAAGATGCATATTTAAGAATATCCCCATCATTCCGGGACACCCTTCGGATATGATATAAATTTCGAAGTACTAAAGCATCCGGTACTTTGGATGGGGTTTGTTAGGCCCAATAGATCTATCTTTAGGATTCGCGTCAATTAGGGTGTCTGTTCCCTAATTCTTAGATTACCAGACTTAATAAAAAGGGGCATATTCGATTTCGATAATTCAACCATAGAATGTAGTTTCACGTACTTGTGTCTATTTTGTAAATCATTTATAAAACCTGCATGTATTCTCATCCCAAAAATATTAGATTTTAAAAGTGGGACTATAACTCACTTTCACAGATTTTTACTTCGTCGGGAAGTAAGACTTGGCCACTGGTTGATTCACGAACCTATAACAATATATACATATATATCAAAGTATGTTCAAAATATATTTACAACACTTTTAATATATTTTGATGTTTTAAGTTTATTAAGTCAGCTGTCCTCGTTAGTAACCTACAACTAGTTGTCCACAGTTAGATGTACAGAAATAAATCGATAAATATTATCTTGAATCAATCCACGACCCAGTGTATACGTATCTCAGTATTGATCACAACTCAAACTATATATATTTTGGAATCAACCTCAACCCTGTATAGCTAACTCCAACATTCACATATAGAGTGTCTATGGTTGTTCCGAAATATATATAGATGTGTCGACATGATAGGTCGAAACATTGTATACGTGTCTATGGTATCTCAAGATTACATAATATACAACACAAGTTGATTAAGTTATGGTTGGAATAGATTTGTTACCAATTTTCACGTAGCTAAAATGAGAAAAATTATCCAATCTTGTTTTACCCATAACTTCTTCATTTTAAATCCGTTTTGAGTGAATCAAATTGATATGGTTTCATATTGAACTCTATTTTATGAATCTAAACAGAAAAGTATAGGTTTGTAGTCGGAAAAATAAGTTACAAGTCATTTTTGTAAAGGTAGTCATTTCAGTCGAAAGAACGACGTCTAGATGACCATTTTAGAAAACATACTTCCACTTTGAGTTTAATCATAATTTTTGGATATAGTTTCATGTTCATAATAAAAATCATTTTCTCAGAATAACAACTTTAAAATCAAAGTTTATCATAGTTTTTAATTAACTAACCCAAAACAGCCCGCGGTGTTACTACGACGGCGTAAATTCGGTTTTACAGTGTTTTTCGTGTTTCCAGGTTTTAAATCATTAAGTTAGCATATCATATAGATATAGAACATGTGTTTAGTTGATTTTAAAAGTCAAGTTAGAAGGATTAACTTTTGTTTGCGAACAAGTTTAGAATTAACTAAACTATGTTCTAGTGATTACAAATTTAAACCTTCGAATAAGATAGCTTTATATGTATGAATCGAATGATGTTATGAACATCATTACTACCTTAAGTTCCTTGGATAAATCTACTGGAAAAGAGAAAAATGGATCTAGCTTCAATGGATCCTTGGATGGCTCGAAGTTCTTGAAGCAGAATCATGACACGAAAACAAGTTCAAGTAAGATCATCACTTGAAATAAGATTGTTATAGTTATAGAAATTGAACCAAAGTTTGAATATGATTATTACCTTGTATTAGAATGATAACCTACTGTAAGAAACAAAGATTTCTTGAGGTTGGATGATCACCTTACAAGATTGGAAGTGAGCTAGCAAACTTGAAAGTATTCTTGATTTTATGAAACTAGAACTTTTGGAGTTTATGAAGAACACTTAGAACTTGAAGATAGAACTTGAGAGAGATCAATTAGATGAATAAAATTGAAGAATGAAAGTGTTTGTAGGTGTTTTTGGTCGTTGGTGTATGGATTAGATATAAAGGATATGTAATTTTGTTTTCATGTAAATAAGTCATGAATGATTACTCATATTTTTGTAATTTTATGAGATATTTCATGCTAGTTGCCAAATGATGGTTCCCACATGTGTTAGGTGACTCACATGGGCTGCTAAGAGCTGATCATTGGAGTGTATATACCAATAGTACATACATCTAAAAGCTGTGTATTGTACGAGTACGAATACGGGTGCATACGAGTAGAATTGTTGATGAAACTGAACGAGGATGTAATTGTAAGCATTTTTGTTAAGTAGAAGTATTTTGATAAGTGTATTGAAGTCTTTCAAAAGTGTATAAATACATATTAAAACACTACATGTATATACATTTTAACTGAGTCGTTAAGTCATCGTTAGTCGTTACATGTAAATGTTGTTTTGAAACCTTTAGGTTAACGATCTTGTTAAATGTTGTTAACCCAATGTTTATAATATCAAAAGAGATTTTAAATTATTATATTATCATGATATTATGATGTACGAATATCTCTTAATATGATATATATACATTAAATGTCGTTACAACGATAATCGTTACATATATGTCTCGCTTCAAAATCATTAAGTTAGTAGTCTTGTTTTTACATATGTAGTTCATTGTTAATATACTTAATGATATGTTTACTTATCATAATATAATGTTAACTATATATATAACCATATATATGTCATCATATAGTTTTTACAAGTTTTAACGTTCGTGAATCACCGGTGAACTTGGGTGGTCAATTGTCTATATGAAACCTATTTCAATTAATCAAGTCTTAACAAGTTTGATTGCTTAACATGTTGGAAACATTTAATCATGTAAATATCAATCTCAATTAATATATATAAACATGGAAAAGTTCGGGTCACTACAGTACCTACCCGTTAAATAAATTTCGTCCCGAAATTTTAAGCTGTTGAAGGTGTTGACGAATCTTCTGGAAATAGATGCGGGTATTTCTTCTTCATCTGATCTTCACGCTCCCAGGTGAACTCAGGTCCTCTACGAGCATTCCATCGAACTTTAACAATTGGTATCTTGTTTTGCTTAAGTCTTTTAACCTCACGATCCATTATTTCGACGGGTTCTTCGATGAATTGAAGTTTTTCGTTGATTTGGATTTCATCTAACGGAATAGTGAGATCTTCTTTAGAAAAACATTTCTTTAAATTCGAGACGTGGAAAGTGTTATGTACAGCCGCGAGTTGTTGAGGTAACTCTAGTCGGTAAGCTACTGGTCCGATACGATCAATAATCTTGAATGGTCCAATATACCTTGGATTTAATTTCCCTCGTTTACCAAATCGAACAACGCCTTTCCAAGGTGCAACTTTAAGCATGACCATCTCTCCAATTTCAAATTCTATATCTTTTCTTTTAATGTCAGCGTAGCTCTTTTGTCGACTTTGGGCGGTTTTCAACCGTTGTTGAATTTGGATGATCTTCTCGGTAGTTTCTTGTATAATCTCCGGACCCGTAATCTGTCTATCCCCCACTTCACTCCAACAAATCGGAGACCTGCACTTTCTACCATAAAGTGCTTCAAACGGCGCCATCTCAATGCTTGAATGGTAGCTGTTGTTGTAGGAAAATTCTGCTAACGGTAGATGTCGATCCCAACTGTTTCCGAAATCAATAACACATGCTCGTAGCATGTCTTCAAGCGTTTGTATCGTCCTTTCGCTCTGCCCATCAGTTTGTGGATGATAGGCAGTACTCATGTCTAGACGAGTTCCTAATGCTTGCTGTAATGTCTGCCAGAATCTTGAAATAAATCTGCCATCCCTATCAGAGATAATAGAGATTGGTATTCCATGTCTGGAGATGACTTCCTTCAAATACAGTCGTGCTAACTTCTCCATCTTGTCATCTTCTCTTATTGGCAAGAAGTGTGCTGATTTGGAGAGACGGTCAACTATTACCCAAATAGTATCAAAACCACTTGCAGTCCTTGGCAATTTAGTGATGAAATCCATGGTAATGTTTTCCCATTTCCATTCCGGGATTTCGGGTTGTTGAAGTAGACCTGATGGTTTCTGATGCTCAGCTTTGACCTTAGAACACGTCAAACATTCTCCTACGTATTTAGCAACATCGGCTTTCATACCCGGCCACCAAAAATGTTTCTTGAGATCCTTGTACATCTTCCCCGTTCCAGGATGTATTGAGTATCTGGTTTTATGAGCTTCCCTAAGTACCATTTCTCTCATATCTCCAAATTTTGGTACCCAAATCCTTTCAGCCCTATACCGGGTTCCGTCTTCCCGAATATTAAGATGCTTCTTCGATCCTTTGGGTATTTCATCCTTTAAATTTCCCTCTTTTAAAACTCCTTGTTGCGCCTCCTTTATTTGAGTAGTAAGGTTATTATGAATCATTATATTCATAGATTTTACTCGAATGGGTTCTCTGTCCTTCCTGCTCAAGGCATTGGCTACCACATTTGCCTTCCCCGGGTGGTAACGAATCTCAAAGTCGTAATCATTCAATAATTCAATCCACCTACGCTGCCTCATATTCAGCTGTTTCTGATTAAATATGTGTTGAAGACTTTTGTGGTCGGTATATATAATACTTTTGACCCCATATAAGTAGTGCCTCCAAGTCTTTAATGCAAAAACAACCGCGCCTAATTCCAAATCATGCGTCGTATAATTTTGTTCGTGAATCTTCAATTGTCTAGACGCATAAGCAATCACCTTCGTTCGTTGCATTAATACACAATCGAGACCTTGCTTTGATGCATCACAATAAATCACAAAATCATCATTCCCTTCAGGCAATGACAATATAGGTGCCGTAGTTAGCTTTTTCTTCAATAACTGAAACGCTTTCTCTTGTTCATCATTCCATTCAAATTTCTTCCCTTTATGCGTTAATGCAGTCAAGGGTTTTGCTATTCTGGAAAAGTCTTGGATGAACCTTCTGTAGTAACCAGCTAGTCCTAAAAACTGGCGTATGTGTTTCGGAGTTTTCGGGGTTTCCCACTTTTCAACAGTTTCTATCTTTGCCGGATCCACCTTAATACCTTCTTTGTTCACTATGTGACCGAGGAATTGAACTTCTTCCAACCAAAATGCACACTTTGAAAACTTAGCGTACAATTCTTCCTTCCTCAATACTTCTAACACCTTTCTCAAATGTTCACCGTGTTCTTGGTCATTCTTTGAGTAAATAAGTATGTCATCAATGAAAACAATGACAAACTTGTCAAGGTATGGTCCACACACTCGGTTCATAAGGTCCATGAACACAGCTGGTGCATTAGTTAAACCAAACGGCATGACCATAAACTCGTATTGACCGTAACGTGTTCTGAAAGCAGTCTTTGGAATATCATCTTCTTTCACCCGCATTTGATGATACCCGGAACGTAAGTCAATCTTTGAATAAACAGACGAGCCTTGTAGTTGATCAAATAAGTCGTCGATTCTCGGTAGTGGGTAGCGGTTCTTGATGGTAAGTTTGTTTAACTCTCGGTAGTCGATACATAACCTGAATGTACCATCTTTCTTCTTGACAAACAAAACAGGAGCTCCCCACGGTGATGTGCTTGGTCGAATGAAACCACGCTCTAAAAGTTCTTGTAATTGGCTTTGCAGTTCTTTCATCTCGCTGGGTGCGAGTCTGTAAGGAGCACGAGCTATTGGTGCAGCTCCTGGTACAAGATCTATTTGAAATTCAACGGATCGATGTGGGGGTAATCCCGGTAATTCTTTCGGAAATACATGACTTTTTTTAATCATACCTTGACAATTACGTAGGAAAACATATCAGTATATATTATGAAAACACATAATATATATACCCTTACTACTAATAAATATTTCAAAATAGATATTTAAATACATAATTAATATATGATACATATATTATTGTAATCCTCAGTTAATACATTATGTTAATATATTATAATATAATAAATTAATATAATAAATTTAGTTATTTTATATAATATATATATTTAATTATAATATGATATTAAGTTATACATATAGTTATTATTTAATATTTAATATTAACTAATAATTATGTTAATATAATTAAACTTATGATAAATATAAATATTAATTTTGGTTAATATATTTCCAACTTATAATATTCTGTTGTTATGTTATGGTATTAATAGTAAATAATATTATAAGGTCAAAGCTGAGCATCAGAAACCATCAGGTTTACTTCAACAACCCGAAATCCCGGAATGGAAATGGGAAAACATTACCATGGATTTCATCACTAAATTGCCAAGGACTGCAAGTGGTTTTGATACTATTTGGGTAATAGTTGATCGTCTCACCAAATCAGCACACTTCCTACCAATAAGAGAAGATGACAAGATGGAGAAGTTAGCACGACTGTATTTGAAGGAAGTCGTCTCCAGACATGGAATACCAATCTCTATTATCTCTGATAGGGATGGCAGATTTATTTCAAGATTCTGGCAGACATTACAGCAAGCATTAGGAACTCGTCTAGACATGAGTACTGCCTATCATCCACAAACTGATGGGCAGAGCGAAAGGACGATACAAACGCTTGAAGACATGCTACGAGCATGTGTTATTGATTTCGGAAACAGTTGGGATCGACATCTACCGTTAGCAGAATTTTCCTACAACAACAGCTACCATTCAAGCATTGAGATGGCGCCGTTTGAAGCACTTTATGGTAGAAAGTGCAGGTCTCCGATTTGTTGGAGTGAGGTGGGGGATAGACAGATTACGGGTCCGGAGATTATACAAGAAACTACCGAGAAGATCATCCAAATTCAACAACGGTTGAAAACCGCCCAAAGTCGACAAAAGAGCTACGCTGACATTAAAAGAAAAGATATAGAATTTGAAATTGGAGAGATGGTCATGCTTAAAGTTTCACCTTGGAAAGGCGTTGTTCGATTTGGTAAACGAGGGAAATTAAATCCAAGGTATATTGGACCATTCAAGATTATTGATCGTGTCGGACCAGTAGCTTACCGACTTGAGTTACCTCAACAACTCGCGGCTGTACATAACACTTTCCACGTCTCGAATTTGAAGAAATGTTTTGCTAAAGAAGATCTCACTATTCCGTTAGATGAAATCCAAATCAACGAAAAACTCCAATTCATCGAAGAACCCGTCGAAATAATGGATCGTGAGGTTAAAAGACTTAAGCAAAACAAGATACCAATTGTTAAGGTTCGATGGAATGCTCGTAGAGGACCCGAGTTCACCTGGGAGCGTGAAGATCAGATGAAGATGAAATACCCGCATCTATTTCCAGAAGATTCGTCAACACCTTCAACAGCTTAAAATTTCGGGACGAAATTTATTTAACGGGTAGGTACTGTAGTGACCCGAACTTTTCCATGTTTATATATATTAATTGAGATTGATGTTTACATGATTAAATGTTTCCAACATGTTAAGCAATCAAACTTGTTAAGACTTGATTAATTGAAATAGATTTCATATAGACAATTGACCACCCAAGTTGACCGGTGATTCACGAACGTTAAAACTTGTAAAAAAAAAAACTATATGATGACATATATATGGTTATATATATAGTTAACATGATATTATGATAAGTAAACATATCATTAATTATATTAACAATGAACTACATATGTAAAAACAAGACTACTAACTTAATGATTTTGAAACGAGACATATATGTAACGTTTATCGTTGTAACGACATTTAATGTATATATATCATATTAAGAGATATTCGTACATCATAATATCATGATAATATAATAATTTAAAATCTCTTTTGTTATTATAAACATTGGGTTAACAACATTTAACAAGATCGTTAACCTAAAGGTTTCAAAACAACACTTACATGTAACGACTAACGATGACTTAACGACTCAGTTAAAATGTATATACATGTAGTGTTTTAATATGTATTTATACACTTTTGAAAGACTTCAATACACTTATCAAAATACTTCTACTTAACAAAAATGCTTACAATTACATTCTCGTTCAGTTTCATCAACAATTCTACTCGTATGCACCCGTATTCGTACTCGTACAATACACAGCTTTTAGATGTATGTACTATTGGTATATACACTCCAATGATCAGCTCTTAGCAGCCCATGTGAGTCACCTAACACATGTGGGAACCATCATTTGGCAACTAGCATGAAATATCTCATAAGATTACAAAAATATGAGTAATCATTCATGACTTATTTACATGAAAACAAAATTACATATCCTTTATATCTAATCCATACACCAACGACCAAAAACACCTACAAACACTTTCATTCTTCAATTTTCTTCATCTAATTGAACTCTCTCAAGTTCTATCTTCAAGTTCTAAGTGTTCTTCATAAATTCCAAAAGTTCTAGTTTCATAAAATCAAGAATACTTTCAAGTTTGCTAGCTCACTTCCAATCTTGTAAGGTGATCATCCAACCTCAAGAAATCTTTGTTTCTTACAGTAGGTTATCATTCTAATACAAGGTAATAATCATATTCAAACTTTGGTTCAATTTCTATAACTATAACAATCTTATTTCAAGTGATGATCTTACTTGAACTTGTTTTCGTGTCATGATTTTGCTTCAAGAACTTTGAGCCATCCAAGGATCCATTGAAGCTAGATCCATTTTTCTCTTTTCCAGTAGGTTCATCCAAGGAACTTAAGGTAGTAATGATGTTCATAACATCATTCGATTCATACATATAAAGCTATCTTATTCGAAGGTTTAAACTTGTAATCACTAGAACATAGTTTAGTTAATTCTAAACTATTTCGCAAACAAAAGTTAATCCTTCTAACTTGACTTTTAAAATCAACTAAACACATGTTCTATATCTATATGATATGCTAACTTAATGATTTAAAACCTGGAAACACGAAAAACACCGTAAAACCGGATTTACGCCGTCTTAGTAACACCGCGGGCTGTTTTGGGTTAGTTAATTAAAAACTATGATAAACTTTGATTTAAAAGTTGTTATTCTGAGAAAATGATTTTTATTATGAACATGAAACTATATCCAAAAATTATGGTTAAACTCAAAGTGGAAGTATGTTTTCTAAAATGGTCATCTAGACGTCGTTCTTTCGACTGAAATGACTACCTTTACAAAAACGACTTGTAACTTATTTTTCCGACTAGAAACCTATACTTTTTTTGTTTAGATTCATAAAATAGAGTTCAATATGAAACCATAGCAATTTGATTCACTCAAAACGGATTTAAAATGAAGAAGTTATGGGTAAAACAAGATTGGATAATTTTTCTCATTTTAGCTACGTGAAAATTGGTAACAAATCTATTCCAACCATAACTTAATCAACTTGTATTATATATTATGTAATCTTGAGATACCATAGACACGTATACAATGTTTCGACCTATCATGTCGACACATCTATATATATTTCGGAACAACCATAGACACTCTATATGTGAATGTTGGAGTTAGCTATACAGGGTTGAGGTTGATTCCAAAATATATATAGTTTGAGTTGTGATCAATACTGAGATACGTATACACTGGGTCGTGGATTGATTCAAGATAATATTTATCGATTTATTTCTGTACATCTAACTGTGGACAACTAGTTGTAGGTTACTAACGAGGACAGCTGACTTAATAAACTTAAAACATCAAAATATATTAAAAGTGTTGTAAATATATTTTGAACATACTTTGATATATATGTATATATTGTTATAGGTTCGTGAATCAACCAGTGGCCAAGTCTTACTTCCCGACGAAGTAAAAATCTGTGAAAGTGAGTTATAGTCCCACTTTTAAAATCTAATATTTTTGGGATGAGAATACATGCAGGTTTTATAAATGATTTACAAAATAGACACAAGTACGTGAAACTACATTCTATGGTTGAATTATCGAAATCGAATATGCCCCTTTTTATTAAGTCTGGTAATCTAAGAATTAGGGAACAGACACCCTAATTGACGCGAATCCTAAAGATAGATCTATTGGGCCTAACAAACCCCATCCAAAGTACCGGATGCTTTAGTACTTCGAAATTTATATCATATCCGAAGGGTGTCCCGGAATGATGGGGATATTCTTATATATGCATCTTGTTATTGTCGGTTACCAGGTGTTCACCATATGAATGATTTTTATCTCTATGTATGGGATGTGTATTGAAATATGAAATCTTGTGGTCTATTGTTACGATTTGATATATATAGGTTAAACCTATAACTCACCAACATTTTTGTTGACGTTTTAAGCATGTTTATTCTCAGGTGATTATTAAGAGCTTCCGCTGTCGCATACTTAAATAAGGACAAGATTTGGAGTCCATGCTTGTATGATATTGTGTAAAAACTGCATTCAAGAAACTTATTTTGTTGTAACATATTTGTATTGTAAACCATTATGTAATGGTCGTGTGTAAACAGGATATATTAGATTATCATTATTTGATAATCTACGTAAAGCTTTTTAAACCTTTATTGATGAAATAAAGGTTATGGTTTGTTTAAAAATGAATGCAGTCTTTGAAAAACGTCTCATATAGAGGTCAAAACCTCGCAACGAAATCAATTAATATGGAACGTTTTTAATCAATAAGAACGGGACATTGAGGTTTTGACCTCTATATGAGACGTTTTTCAAAGATTGCATTCATTTTAAAACAAACCATAACCTTTATTTCATCAATAAAGGTTTAAAAAGCTTTACGTAGATTATCAAATAATGATAATCTATAATATCCTGTTTACACACGACCATTACATAATGGTTTACAATACAAATATGTTACAACGAAAAAAAGTTTCTTGAATGCAGTTTTTACACAATATCATACAAGCATGGACTTCAAATCTCGTCCTTATTTAAGTATGCGATAGCGGAAGCTCTTAATAATCACCTGAGAATAAACATGCTTAAAATGTCAACAAAAAATGTTGGTGAGTTATAGGTTTAACCTATATATTATCAAATCATAATAATAGACCACAAGATTTCATATTTCAATACACATCCCATACATAGAGATAAAAATCATTCATATGGTGAACACCTGGTAACCGACATTAACAAGATGCATATTTAAGAATATCCCCATCATTCCGGGACACCCTTCGGATATGATATAAATTTCGAAGTACTAAAGCATCCGGTACTTTGGATGGGGTTTGTTAGGCCCAATAGATCTATCTTTAGGATTCGCGTCAATTAGGGTGTCTGTTCCCTAATTCTTAGATTACCAGACTTAATAAAAAGGGGCATATTCGATTTCGATAATTCAACCATAGAATGTAGTTTCACGTACTTGTGTCTATTTTGTAAATCATTTATAAAACCTGCATGTATTCTCATCCCAAAAATATTAGATTTTAAAAGTGGGACTATAACTCACTTTCACAGATTTTTACTTCGTCGGGAAGTAAGACTTGGCCACTGGTTGATTCACGAACCTATAACAATATATACATATATATCAAAGTATGTTCAAAATATATTTACAACACTTTTAATATATTTTGATGTTTTAAGTTTATTAAGTCAGCTGTCCTCGTTAGTAACCTACAACTAGTTGTCCACAGTTAGATGTACAGAAATAAATCGATAAATATTATCTTGAATCAATCCACGACCCAGTGTATACGTATCTCAGTATTGATCACAACTCAAACTATATATATTTTGGAATCAACCTCAACCCTGTATAGCTAACTCCAACATTCACATATAGAGTGTCTATGGTTGTTCCGAAATATATATAGATGTGTCGACATGATAGGTCGAAACATTGTATACGTGTCTATGGTATCTCAAGATTACATAATATACAACACAAGTTGATTAAGTTATGGTTGGAATAGATTTGTTACCAATTTTCACGTAGCTAAAATGAGAAAAATTATCCAATCTTGTTTTACCCATAACTTCTTCATTTTAAATCCGTTTTGAGTGAATCAAATTGATATGGTTTCATATTGAACTCTATTTTATGAATCTAAACAGAAAAGTATAGGTTTGTAGTCGGAAAAATAAGTTACAAGTCATTTTTGTAAAGGTAGTCATTTCAGTCGAAAGAACGACGTCTAGATGACCATTTTAGAAAACATACTTCCACTTTGAGTTTAATCATAATTTTTGGATATAGTTTCATGTTCATAATAAAAATCATTTTCTCAGAATAACAACTTTAAAATCAAAGTTTATCATAGTTTTTAATTAACTAACCCAAAACAGCCCGCGGTGTTACTACGACGGCGTAAATTCGGTTTTACAGTGTTTTTCGTGTTTCCAGGTTTTAAATCATTAAGTTAGCATATCATATAGATATAGAACATGTGTTTAGTTGATTTTAAAAGTCAAGTTAGAAGGATTAACTTTTGTTTGCGAACAAGTTTAGAATTAACTAAACTATGTTCTAGTGATTACAAATTTAAACCTTCGAATAAGATAGCTTTATATGTATGAATCGAATGATGTTATGAACATCATTACTACCTTAAGTTCCTTGGATAAATCTACTGGAAAAGAGAAAAATGGATCTAGCTTCAATGGATCCTTGGATGGCTCGAAGTTCTTGAAGCAGAATCATGACACGAAAACAAGTTCAAGTAAGATCATCACTTGAAATAAGATTGTTATAGTTATAGAAATTGAACCAAAGTTTGAATATGATTATTACCTTGTATTAGAATGATAACCTACTGTAAGAAACAAAGATTTCTTGAGGTTGGATGATCACCTTACAAGATTGGAAGTGAGCTAGCAAACTTGAAAGTATTCTTGATTTTATGAAACTAGAACTTTTGGAGTTTATGAAGAACACTTAGAACTTGAAGATAGAACTTGAGAGAGATCAATTAGATGAATAAAATTGAAGAATGAAAGTGTTTGTAGGTGTTTTTGGTCGTTGGTGTATGGATTAGATATAAAGGATATGTAATTTTGTTTTCATGTAAATAAGTCATGAATGATTACTCATATTTTTGTAATTTTATGAGATATTTCATGCTAGTTGCCAAATGATGGTTCCCACATGTGTTAGGTGACTCACATGGGCTGCTAAGAGCTGATCATTGGAGTGTATATACCAATAGTACATACATCTAAAAGCTGTGTATTGTACGAGTACGAATACGGGTGCATACGAGTAGAATTGTTGATGAAACTGAACGAGGATGTAATTGTAAGCATTTTTGTTAAGTAGAAGTATTTTGATAAGTGTATTGAAGTCTTTCAAAAGTGTATAAATACATATTAAAACACTACATGTATATACATTTTAACTGAGTCGTTAAGTCATCGTTAGTCGTTACATGTAAATGTTGTTTTGAAACCTTTAGGTTAACGATCTTGTTAAATGTTGTTAACCCAATGTTTATAATATCAAAAGAGATTTTAAATTATTATATTATCATGATATTATGATGTACGAATATCTCTTAATATGATATATATACATTAAATGTCGTTACAACGATAATCGTTACATATATGTCTCGCTTCAAAATCATTAAGTTAGTAGTCTTGTTTTTACATATGTAGTTCATTGTTAATATACTTAATGATATGTTTACTTATCATAATATAATGTTAACTATATATATAACCATATATATGTCATCATATAGTTTTTACAAGTTTTAACGTTCGTGAATCACCGGTGAACTTGGGTGGTCAATTGTCTATATGAAACCTATTTCAATTAATCAAGTCTTAACAAGTTTGATTGCTTAACATGTTGGAAACATTTAATCATGTAAATATCAATCTCAATTAATATATATAAACATGGAAAAGTTCGGGTCACTACAGTACCTACCCGTTAAATAAATTTCGTCCCGAAATTTTAAGCTGTTGAAGGTGTTGACGAATCTTCTGGAAATAGATGCGGGTATTTCTTCTTCATCTGATCTTCACGCTCCCAGGTGAACTCAGGTCCTCTACGAGCATTCCATCGAACTTTAACAATTGGTATCTTGTTTTGCTTAAGTCTTTTAACCTCACGATCCATTATTTCGACGGGTTCTTCGATGAATTGAAGTTTTTCGTTGATTTGGATTTCATCTAACGGAATAGTGAGATCTTCTTTAGAAAAACATTTCTTTAAATTCGAGACGTGGAAAGTGTTATGTACAGCCGCGAGTTGTTGAGGTAACTCTAGTCGGTAAGCTACTGGTCCGATACGATCAATAATCTTGAATGGTCCAATATACCTTGGATTTAATTTCCCTCGTTTACCAAATCGAACAACGCCTTTCCAAGGTGCAACTTTAAGCATGACCATCTCTCCAATTTCAAATTCTATATCTTTTCTTTTAATGTCAGCGTAGCTCTTTTGTCGACTTTGGGCGGTTTTCAACCGTTGTTGAATTTGGATGATCTTCTCGGTAGTTTCTTGTATAATCTCCGGACCCGTAATCTGTCTATCCCCCACTTCACTCCAACAAATCGGAGACCTGCACTTTCTACCATAAAGTGCTTCAAACGGCGCCATCTCAATGCTTGAATGGTAGCTGTTGTTGTAGGAAAATTCTGCTAACGGTAGATGTCGATCCCAACTGTTTCCGAAATCAATAACACATGCTCGTAGCATGTCTTCAAGCGTTTGTATCGTCCTTTCGCTCTGCCCATCAGTTTGTGGATGATAGGCAGTACTCATGTCTAGACGAGTTCCTAATGCTTGCTGTAATGTCTGCCAGAATCTTGAAATAAATCTGCCATCCCTATCAGAGATAATAGAGATTGGTATTCCATGTCTGGAGATGACTTCCTTCAAATACAGTCGTGCTAACTTCTCCATCTTGTCATCTTCTCTTATTGGCAAGAAGTGTGCTGATTTGGAGAGACGGTCAACTATTACCCAAATAGTATCAAAACCACTTGCAGTCCTTGGCAATTTAGTGATGAAATAATATTAATAATCCTCAAACTTGTTATGTGATATTAATATTATGAAAATACCATATTATGTATTTAAATATTAAAATCTGAACAAGTTTAATATATAAATATATTTATCATATAATATTATTATAAATATTAACTATATTAAATATTAATATTACAATAAGTTATAAACAATTAATATAATAAATTTTATAAAAATACTAATATTATATTAAAGTTAAACAATTCAATTAATATATTAATAATTTGTTGAAATCCTATATTAGAGTTGGTATCAGAGCGGTGGTCTTAGTGAACCAGGTCTTGCATTAGTGTGTCTGACTGATAGTTGTTTAGATGCATTAGTGGGTCTGGACTTCGACTGTGTCTGCATGTCAAAAGTTTTGCTTATCATTTCGTGTCGAAAATTTATTTGCTTATCATCCTTAAAGTCTAGACACGTCTTACTGCCTCTATTGTATAGACAGTGTATAGATAAATTCATATCTTAGCGTATCTGCTACTTCATATCTTAGCATATCTGTTACTGTAACTTTGCCTGTTGTATTCCGTAGATTCCTCCGTAACTTATGGGATTTTAGTATTATATATGCATATGTAAATTATGTACTGCAGGGTACTAATCTATATCTTTTAATCTATTTCTTATCGAAAATTCTTCATCTGATCGTACAGGATGAATCCCTAAACCAGTTCGAGTCCCTCAGATTCCGATAGCTATTCCGATAGTTATTCCGACAACTATTCTGACATGGATGTTCACCTAAGCTCCAGAAGAAGCGTCACCAGAATGAATCAGCCAATCAACCATCCCCAATTCATCTGATGAGTTCGTAGTCGACTTAATCATTGAAGATGAGAATAAGTTGATCCTTTCCACCAACCGAATTCACCTCTTGACAATGAACCTGAAGCGTTTACCGGCGAACCTGTTCGAGACACCATTTTCAGTCTCATTTCCAGGGTAACTCGACAAGATTATATTCTATCCACAATTCTGAACCTTATTCATCCGCTCGTTCCGACCGACAATCATCCTGGAGTAATAAGTCAATGAACTTCGCGATTAAAAAAAAACAATTTGGAGAATATGGTGCAAAAAGTACCAGCTTCAGCAACATCACCTGCATCAACAGTACAACCAACAACATAAGTTTCAACATTACATGCTCAACACCTCATTCTGTACCTCGAGTACAATCATCGTTCTACGAATCATTCTACATCATTTATCTTCGTTCGACATGGCAATTATATAATCTTTAATGTTTTAGAGATTATATATTCTTATTCTAACGGTAAATCAAATAAGTCTAATATCATATTGACTTATTAAATCCATGATTACATCTGAGGAAAATATATATGCAAGTATATTTTCATAAAGATTGGAATTAAAAATTCTTTTGTACAAACTTTTAACGGTGAAAATATTTTAACGGGTAGGTAATACCCGAAGAATATTTAGATTTCACATTAATAAATTACATTGTACGTTCTTCGAATCTGATCCAACAGTCATTTACTATACTACTTACATCCACCGTTATACGTATCCGCTCACCGCATAATAACTATTTTCATTCAAATTCAATTTCATATTTGGATTTGGCCTATCAGAATCCAACAAGTGGCATAATGAAGAAATAATAGACACAATAAAAATTGATTAGAAACAGACTAATTAACAATATTAAATTTTATTAAGAAACCACGCTAACAAGATCCTAGCTAACTGTTCCTAGCTAACTGGTTACATTTTATTTATCACAATTTAATTATCGCAATTTACATTCTTGCAATTTTATTTATCGTCATTTAATTTTTGTTATTTATTTTACGCACTTTATTTATCGTTATTCTGTTATTTACGCATTTTAAATATCGGGACACGTATATAATGTTTTGACATATCATATCGACCCATATATATATATATATATATATATATATATATATATATATATATATATATATATATATATATATATATATATATATATATATATATATATATATATATATATATATATATATATATATATATAGTTTGAGTTGTGATCGAGTCTGAGACGTATACGGGTCACGATACGTATTAATTAATTCGAATATTATATATTAAACTATATATGAATTACTGGACTGTTACTGTGGACTATCCACTGTGGACTACCAACACTGGACAATTAAAATGAATTAAAATATTGATTATAACATATGAAACTAAACAAGTCTTCAAGTTTGCCACTTGATTTCATTTTAAACCTCATTTGTATCTTGACGATTATAATCTGCGTTCAAACATTTCAAGATTCTTGAAAACACCTCAATCGAGAGGATGAACCAACCGCACTTCATCTACGGAAGAAAAGATTGATGCATGTAGTTATGCGCCTGAAAAACTCTCAGAAACTGAGTAAACGTTTAACACGTATCTGTGCTAGCTCCTTTGGCGTTGTTATTACCGAAAATAACTTTGCAATCTCTTTCCAAATTAGCCAATTTTGTCACAGCTCCAACAAGTCAACTTCAATTTTTCGTTTGAAACAACCTTATTATAACCTTGATATATATGTGTGCTCTTTTATTGTTACCGGGGAACTTTTTATATTTCATCATATTACCAGTAGACGTACCGGCAACCTCATTGCTCCTTGACTTAAATCTCTTCGACAAAACACTATATTTATCTATTGAAGTCTTATCATGAACTCATCAGCATCTTGTAACGAGAATTGCCATATCAATTACCGGGAATCAGCAAATCTGAATTGTGAGTCTCGCAACGTTTCCACATCAACAGTTATATGTATCCATATAACATTTATCTCTTAGAACTATGATCTTTCATTCTGAAATTCTGAAAAGCACCCAGTCTGCGAATTAATGCTCTGAATTTTGAAAAGTTGAATGAAGCAACAAAAACTGTAAATGACCTCAACAGCCAAAAGTTGATGATAAAGAATTGTATGTTGGCAAAGCTCAGAAAAAGTTTAAAACTGAAAAACTGATTGAGCAAACTACGAAGGAGTCTCTGAACAAATCACAAGGACTAAACTTGTACATTAAGAATCCTGATGATTCTGTTTCTGATGAAATATTTAGCGAATATCTTGCTCCTTAAATGCTCTAAATCATCGTGAATGAATTTTTTTCATCACAATTTGATTCTAAAATTCTATAATATCATCGAATCTTTCATTATAAATATCCTCGATATTTCTGAAAATATTTTCATAACTATTCTTATCTGAAATCATTTATCTCTTCGCGTTGTCAGTGTTACATCATATAAGAAACTGTTTAGTTTCTATATTCTGTAAACTTTCTAGTTTAAACTATGAATATTTTTGAAGTAGTGTTGGGAACTGATGCATGAGTTAGTATAATATAATGACACTTGATCAACGTGATTATATTACAGTAAGTCATGCTGAGTTTCTAATGGAACGTGATGATTCACAGATCAAAACGTCATCATGTGCCATGTTACACGACTCTTACATTCTATCTAACCTCTAAACATATCAAGAACATATTATCTTGATAGTTCTATCTTTTTCCTTGAATTCCGAAAATCCACCATGACTATGTCAAAAGTTAAGACGAAACTTTTTACTCTTTTGTGATAGCTTCACTCGTACGCTTCGCATGATCGAATAGTTTTATCTATATTAATCAATAATGATAAAACTCTATTTATCAACTCATATTCGTCATGAAAACATTTTTATTGTTAGCCATGACGACCTCACTCAAATTTCGGGACGAAATTTCTTTAACAGGTAGGTACTGTAGTGACCCGGAAAATTTCGACTAATTTTGAACCAAACTCTCGATACGATTTAATATCTTTGACACGATAAGCAAAGTCTGTTAGGTTGTGTCTCAAAAATTTTGAACTTTTCATATATTTATTTGACCTTCGACTGCTCTCGACGATTCACGAATAATTAATTGTAAATAGATATGTGTGTATGTATATATAAATAATAATTCGAAATAAAATTTGATGTATTATATGTTGTTGTTATTAAAAATTAATAAGATAAAAATAGGATATTATAATGATTATTATTTAAAATATATCTATATATATAAATAAAGTATATTAAAAATGATTGTAATACTCGTTAGACGCTTCGATTATTAATTAGAGAAACTTAAATCAAACTTATGTGATTTAAAATAAACGGTAATCCGAAAATGAGTTCTATAAATTTTAGGCTTACTAAAAATGTATTTAGGATCTAGTTATTTAATTTTAACACTTTTTATATTTCACCCATAAATGAGAGGGACAGTTGATGTAATTTTTATTTAATAAATTAAGGATCGAATTTTATACCATAATGACCAAAATAAATAAAACTATTTAATTTAAAATTTTGAGATTTTTCCGAAGACTTTTATCCGTCACTAATTATCAATGGGACACGATATATTATCCATATTAAAATCGTTTTAAGTAACAATCGAGTTAATAATGAAAATGTAAATTTAAATATGCAAGTTAATATGTATCATATGAATTATTTACTTATACTACATCATGATCAATAAATAAATAATAATTGATGAGATAAAATAGATATGTGGTATCTATATGACTTAGTGATCAAAATTAAATAAATACTAAAAATATTGAGATTTTTAAATAGATGTGAAGTTACTAATTGAAAAGGGTCAAGCCCATGTTGTCAAGACGTAAGTTTTTTGGTTTCATATTATCGTGATTTCGTGATTTTCGCAATTGAACGCGTCATTATTATATACTATCTATAGTCATTATATAAATATCCCATCTATTCTATCACCATAATATTATATTGTCAAAGATAAAACTTTAAAATAATCACAATAATAAAGCTAGAAGAAAAGGCCAATGAATCCAGCTATAATCCATAACCAACCTAATCACATCCCCTTTTTATTCCGGACCCATCTATAGTTAATACATGACTTTTTGCTCGGCATATTTGTGTACCTCTAATTCATCTTTTATACTATTTTTTTTATATAAAGTGCATATATAAATATAAGGTATATGTACACCAACAACAAATATAGCCAACAATCTAATGAACTAAGAATCCATTCAATCAAAGAAATCAGAGAGAGTCCAGGAGACGACGAGATGCCTACGAGAACACTTAACCCTTACACGTTGGCCTTCGGTTCCATGCGAGTTCGTTTTGAAGGTTGTACGTTTGAGAAACAAAATGATCAGTCATGAAGTTAATATTAATTATTTTGTTTTAAACCTCTAACACCTCCGGCCACCAACTCCGACGAACCACCATCTTAAACCCATGAAGAACCACCATTAACGCCACCCTTTACAACCACCATGGTGTCACCATCTCTTTTCTTTGTTTCTGTTTCTTGTGCGCCAACATCACTACCTTCTTTATATTTTTTTTCCAATCGATCACAACCATGAACAAACCATTACCTTATTATTTTCTTCTTCCATTGTGAGCTATCATGTTCATCCTCACCACCGAGAACCCAGAACCCACAATTACGTTACACCACCTTCAACAACAAAAAAAGTTTCGGTTAGGTGTCACGTAAGCTGTGACGTAGTAGGTCACCTCCAAGTATTCATGGATTGACTCGGTCGACTTCAAGTCTAAGGGTTAACCGGCTTCCTATTCAACTAGGGTAAGTCTACTTTTTGAAACATTTAAATTTCGTATCTTGAATAAAAGAGACTAGCTAGCCTAATAAAGTTATCGAGCAAAATACATTAATGAATAATTATAATGCAAATTGTAGAATATATTAATCATCAAATTAAATGTAGATCTTAATACCAAAAGGTATACATCTTAAATGTACGTAAAAAAAATTCATCATGTTTAGGTTTGAGTTTTGTCATACTATCATCGACTAATTTTAAACTTAAGAATGTTTCAAACGAGAGCGTTTAGAGACTAGATTTGTCATTGAGATAAATAAAAGTGTTGTATGATAATGATCATTTAAAACTTAACATGTACGAATATAATGAAGGAAATGAAACCATGATTTTATGTAAATAATAAAAATGAAGGAGACGATGAATAGTTCTGGGTTTAGTTTTTGAAGAAGATGGAAACTGAAAATATGTTAAAAGAATTTAAAATCCTAAATGAATCAGAAAGTAAGCAATGGTTCAATGGTTAGGGTGTTATCAGGTTAATAAGAGGTCCTGAGTTCGAATCTAGGCCACTGCAAAAAAAATTTTTCTAAATAACAAAAGAAGCTGTTGGGTTTATTAATAAATTGAACTAGTCCATCTAGAGCGGGCTTCTTGATCAAGTGGGTTAATTAAAATGGTGATGGATCGAATTAGTATTGGGCCAATTAGATTTGAAGATGGACTTGATATTTAGGCCTGTTATAAATAGAATTGGATTAGGGATAAATAGATTTAAGGAAGTAATTAAATCAGAAAATCGAAATAGCTTACGTGGTTAGGGGTGATTGTGGTTAAACGAGAGGTCGTGGGTTCGAACCCCGGTTGTGACATAATTTTTTTAGAAATAGAAGAAGAAAGGGAAAACAGGAAGAAAAGGGGGTTATATAAATATAAGAATCATATTAATTAGAAAATAAAACAGACAGAGCTTTGGTTAAGGATGTTATCGGGTTAGCGGGATGTCGCGGGTTTAAGCCTGGACTTGGGTATTTTTTTTTTTGGACTACTTCTTTGAGGTAGTTTACTTATTATTATTATTATTATTATTATTATTATTATTATTATTATTATTATTATTATTATTATTATTATTATTATTATTATTATTATTATTATTATTATTATTATTATTATTATTATTATTATTATTATCATCATCATCATCATCATCATCATCATTTTTATGTAAGTAGTATTATTATTGAAACTAATTAATTTTTTTTATATATAAATTATCATTTTTATTATTAGAACTATCATTATTATTATTATTATTAGAATTATCATTATTTTTATCATTATTATTTTTATTATCATTTTTATTATTTCTAACACTAATATTATTATTATTTTTATCATTATTATTATTAGTATTATTAATATATCAAATAAAGATTTTTTATATAAAAATATATTATTTACATAAAACATAACTATATTAATATGTTTGTAATAAATATTAATTATCTATTTAATGTATAAAAAAATATAGTTAATTTAGTTATTAATGAAACGAACAAGTTACTAAAATAACAAATAATAATAATACCTAGATTTGTTCAATTACAATTATATGTGTTAATATATATATATATATAATTGATATAGGTTCGTGAATCCGAGGTCAACCCTGCATTGTTCAGTTTCGTCGTATGAATATTTTTACTACAAAATATTGTAGAGTGAGTTTCATTTGATCCCTTTTTCTCTTTACATTTTTGGGACTGAGAATACATGCGCTGTTTTTTACAACTGCTTTATTAAATGCTTTTGAAATATATTTTGAACTGCGAATACATGAAATGCTTTTATAAATGTTTGACGAGATAGACACAAGCAAAACATTCCTCGAATGAATTATTATGTAGACAGAAGTTCTGCGGATTATTATTGAATTATGTGGACATGATAATTGCCACCATTGAATTATGTGGACATGATAATTGCCACCATTGAATTATGTGGACATGATAATTGCCACCAGTTGATGTGAATGTTATATATCGAGAGAATGATTTTATACACAGGTTATGTGTATGTTATTTTTGTGCACAAGATATGTGTACGGTTACTATGATTTAGGAAAATGGTTTCATACACGAGAAAGATGTACTGTATTTAAAAGATATAGCATGTACATTACAGGTGGGTATAGGATTCGGGCCCATTTGTACCATGCAGCATTTAAATCTTGTGGTCTATCAAAATGATGAATTTTATTTTTTATGATAAACTTATGAACTCACCAACCTTTTGGTTGACACTTGAAAGCATGTTTATTCTCAGGTATGAAAGAAATCTTTCGCTGTGCATTTGCTCATATTAGAGATATTAATTGGAGTCATTCATGACATATTTCAAAAGACGTTGCATTCGAGTCATCGAGTTCATCAAGATTATTATTAAGTCAACTATAGTTGGATGTATTATGAAATGGTATGCATGTCGTCAACTTTCGATGTAAATGAAAGTTTGTCTTTTAAAAACGACGTTTTTCAAAGACTGCATTCATTTTTAAAACAAACCATAACCTTTATTTCATAGATAAAGGTTTTAAAAAGCTTTACGTAGATTATCAAATAATGATAATCTAAAATATCCTGTTTACACACGACCATTACATAATGGTTTACAATATAAATATGTTACAACAAAATAAGTTTCTTGAATGCAGTTTTTACACAATATCATACAAGCATGGACTCCAAATCTCGTCCTTATTTAAGTATGCGACAGCGGAAGCTCTTAATAATCACCTGAGAATAAACATGCTTAAAACGTCAACAAAAATGTTGGTGAGTTATAGGTTTAACCTATATATATCAAATCATAATAATAGACCACAAGAGTTCATATTTCAATACACATCCCATACATAGAGATAAAAATCATTCATATGGTGAACACCTGGTAACCGACATTAACAAGATGCATATATAAGAATATCCCCATCATTCCGGGACACCCTTCGGATATGATATAAATTTCGAAGTACTAAAGCATCCGGTACTTTGGATGGGGTTTGTTAGGCCCAATAGATCTATCTTTAGGATTCGCGTCAATTAGGGTGTCTGTTCCCTAATTCTTAGATTACCAGACTTAATAAAAAGGGGCATATTCGATTTTGATAATTCAACCATAGAATGTAGTTTCACGTACTTGTGTCTATTTTGTAAACCATTTATAAAACCTGCATGTATTCTCATCCCAAAAATATTAGATTTTAAAAGTGGGACTATAACTCACTTTAACAGATTTTTACTTCGTCGGGAAGTAAGACTTGGCCACTGGTTAATTCACGAACCTATAACAATATATACATATATATCAAAGTATGTTCAAAATATATTTACAACACTTTTAATATATTTTGATTTTTTTAAGTTTATTAAGTCAGCTGTCCTCGTTAGTAACCTACAACTAGTTGTCCACAGTTAGATGTGCAGAAATAAATCGATAAATATTATCTTGAATCAATCCACGACCCAGTGTATACGTATCTCAGTATTGATCACAACTCAAACTATATATATTTTGGAATCAACCTCAACCCTGTATAGCTAACTCCAACATTCACATATAGAGTGTCTATGGTTGTTCCGAAATATATATAGATGTGTCGACATGATAGGTCGAAACATTGTGTCGACATGGTTGGAATAGATTTGTTACCAATTTTCACGTAGCTAAAATGAGAAAAATTATCCAATCTTGTTTTACCCATAACTTCTTCATTTTAAATCCGTTTTGAGTGAATCAAATTGCTATGGTTTCATATTGAACTCTATTTTATGAATCTAAACAGAAAAGGTTAGGTTTATAGTCGGAAAAATAAGTTACAAGTTATTTTTGTAAAGGTAGTCATTTCAGTCGAAAGAACGACGTCTAGATGACCATTTTAGAAAACATACTTCCACTTTGAGTTTAATCATAATTTTTGGATATAGTTTCATGTTCATAATAAAAATCATTTTCTCAGAATAACAACTTTAAAATCAAAGTTTATCATAGTTTTTAATTAACTAACCCAAAACAGCCCGCGGTGTTACTACGACGGCGTAAATCCGGTTTTACGGTGTTTTTCGTGTTTCCAGGTTTTAAATCATTAAGTTAGCATATCATATAGATATAGAACATGTGTTTAGTTGATTTTAAAAGTCAAGTTAGAAGGATTAACTTTTGTTTGCGAACAAGTTTAGAATTAACTAAACTATGTTCTAGTGAATACAAGTTTAAACCTTCGAATAAGATAGCTTTATATGTATAAATTGAATGATGTTATGAACATCATTACTGCCTTAAGTTCCTTGGATAAACCTACTGGAAAAGAGAAAAATGGATCTAGCTTCAATGGATCCTTG
The DNA here is from genome assembly GCF_046630445.1 of Rutidosis leptorrhynchoides. Taxonomy (NCBI): domain Eukaryota; kingdom Viridiplantae; phylum Streptophyta; class Magnoliopsida; order Asterales; family Asteraceae; genus Rutidosis; species Rutidosis leptorrhynchoides. The sequence goes on along the minus strand of NC_092336.1, from coordinate 553,929,872 downwards.
GATGGCTCGAAGTTCTTGAAGCAGAATCATGACACGAAAACAAGTTCAAGTAAGATCATCACTTGAAATAAGATTGTTATAGTTATAGAAATTGAACCAAAGTTTGAATATGATTATTACCTTGTATTAGAATGATAACCTACTGTAAGAAACAAAGATTTCTTGAGGTTGGATGATCACCTTACAAGATTGGAAGTGAGCTAGCAAACTTGAAAGTATTCTTGATTTTATGAAACTATAACTTTTGGAATTTATGAAGAACACTTAGAACTTGAAGATAGAACTTGAGAGAGATCAATTAGATGAAGAAAATTGAAGAATGAAAGTGTTTGTAGGTGTTTTTGGTCGTTGGTGTATGGATTAGATATAAAGGATATGTAATTTTGTTTTCATGTAAATAAGTCATGAATGATTACTCATATTTTTGTAATTTTATGAGATATTTCATGCTAGTTGCCAAATGATGGTTCCCACATGTGTTAGGTGACTCACATGGGCTGCTAAGAGCTGATCATTGGAGTGTATATACCAATAGTACATACATCTAAAAGCTGTGTATTGTACGAGTACGAATACGGGTGCATACGAGTAGAATTGTTGATGAAACTGAACGAGGATGTAATTGTAAGCATTTTTGTTAAGTAGAAGTATTTTGATAAGTGTATTGAAGTCTTTCAAAAGTGTATAAATACATATTAAAACACTACATGTATATACATTTTAACTGAGTCGTTAAGTCATCGTTAGTCGTTACATGTAAGTGTTGTTTTGAAACCTTTAGGTTAACGATCTTGTTAAATGTTGTTAACCCAATGTTTATAATATCAAATGAGATTTTAAATTATTATATTATCATGATATTATCATGTATGAATATCTCTTAATATGATATATATACATTAAATGTCTTTACAACGATAATCGTTACATATATGTCTCGTTTAAAAATCATTAAGTTAGTAGTCTTGTTTTTACATATGTAGTTCATTGTTAATATACTTAATGATATGTTTACTTATCATAGTATCATGTTAACTATATATATATCCATATATATGTCATCATATAGTTTTTACAAGTTTTAACGTTCGTGAATCACCGGTCAACTTGGGTGGTCAATTGTCTATATGAAACATATTTCAATTAATCAAGTCTTAACAAGTTTGATTGCTTAACATGTTGGAAACATTTAATCATGTAAATATCAATCTCAATTAATATATATAAACATGGAAAAGTTCGGGTCACTACAGTACCTACCCGTTAAATAAATTTCGTCCCGAAATTTTAAGCTGTTGAAGGTGTTGACGAATCTTCTGGAAATAGATGCGGGTATTTCTTCTTCATCTGATCTTCACGCTCCCAGGTGAACTCGGGTCCTCTACGAGCATTCCATCGAACCTTAACAATTGGTATCTTGTTTTGCTTAAGTCTTTTAACCTCACGATCCATTATTTCGACGGGTTCTTCGATGAATTGAAGTTTTTCGTTGATTTGGATTTCATCTAACGGAATAGTGAGATCTTCTTTAGCAAAACATTTCTTTAAATTCGAGACGTGGAAAGTGTTATGTACAGCCGCGAGTTGTTGAGGTAACTCTAGTCGGTAAGCTACTGGTCCGACACGATCAATAATCTTGAATGGTCCAATATACCTTGGATTTAATTTCCCTCGTTTACCAAATCGAACAACGCCTTTCCAAGGTGCAACTTTAAGCATGACCATCTCTCCAATTTTAAATTCTATATCTTTTCTTTTAATGTCAGCGTAGCTCTTTTGTCGACTCTGGGCGGTTTTCAACCGTTGTTGAATTTGGATGATCTTCTCGGTAGTTTCTTGTATAATCTCTGGACCCGTAATCTGTCTATCCCCCACTTCACTCCAACAAATCGGAGACCTGCACTTTCTACCATAAAGTGCTTCAAACGGCGCCATCTCAATGCTTGAATGGTAGCTGTTGTTGTAGGAAAATTCTGCTAACGGTAGATGTCGATCCCAACTGTTTCCGAAATCAATAACACATGCTCGTAGCATGTCTTCAAGCGTTTGTATCGTCCTTTCGCTCTGCCCATCAGTTTGTGGATGATAGGCAGTACTCATGTCTAGACGAGTTCCTAATGCTTGCTGTAATGTCTGCCAGAATCTTGAAATAAATCTGCCATCCCTATCAGAGATAATAGAGATTGGTATTCCATGTCTGGAGATGACTTCCTTCAAATACAGTCGTGCTAACTTCTCCATCTTGTCATCTTCTCTTATTGGCAAAAAGTGTGCTGATTTGGTGAGACGGTCAACTATTACCCAAATAGTATCAAAACCACTTGCAGTCCTTGGCAATTTAGTGATGAAATCCATGGTAATGTTTTCCCATTTCCATTCCGGGATTTCGGGTTGTTGAAGTAGACCTGATGGTTTCTGATGCTCAGCTTTGACCTTAGAACACGTCAAACATTCTCCTACGTATTTAGCAACATCGGTTTTCATACCCGGCCACCAAAAATGTTTCTTGAGATCCTTGTACATCTTCCCCGTTCCAGGATGTATTGAGTATCTGGTTTTATGAGCTTCTCTAAGTACCATTTCTCTCATATCTCCAAATTTTGGTACCCAAATCCTTTCAGCCCTATACCGGGTTCCGTCTTCCCAAATATTAAGATGCTTCTCCGATCCTTTGGGTATTTCATCCTTTAAATTTCCCTCTTTTAAAACTCCTTGTTGCGCCTCCTTTATTTGAGTAGTAATGTTATTATGAATCATTATATTCATAGATTTTACTCGAATGGGTTCTCTGTCCTTCCTGCTCAAGGCATCGGCTACCACATTTGCCTTCCCCGGGTGGTAACGAATCTCAAAGTCGTAATCATTCAATAATTCAATCCACCTACGCTGCCTCATATTCAGTTGTTTCTGATTAAATATGTGTTGAAGACTTTTGTGGTCGGTATATATAATACTTTTGACCCCATATAAGTAGTGCCTCCAAGTCTTTAATGCAAAAACAACCGCGCCTAATTCCAAATCATGCGTCGTATAATTTTGTTCGTGAATCTTCAATTGTCTAGACGCATAAGCAATCACCTTCGTTCGTTGCATTAATACACAACCGAGACCTTGCTTTGATGCATCACAATAAATCACAAAATCATCATTCCCTTCAGGCAATGACAATATAGGTGCCGTAGTTAGCTTTTTCTTCAATAACTGAAACGCTTTCTCTTGTTCATCATTCCATTCAAATTTCTTCCCTTTATGCGTTAATGCAGTCAAGGGTTTTGCTATTCTGGAAAAGTCTTGGATGAACCTTCTGTAGTAACCAGCTAGTCCTAAAAACTGGCGTATGTGTTTCGGAGTTTTCGGGGTTTCCCACTTTTCAACAGTTTCTATCTTTGCCGGATCCACCTTAATACCTTCTTTGTTCACTATGTGACCGAGGAATTGAACTTCTTCCAACCAAAATGCACACTTTGAAAACTTAGCGTACAATTCTTCCTTCCTCAATACTTCTAACACCTTTCTCAAATGTTCACCGTGTTCTTGGTCATTCTTTGAGTAAATAAGTATGTCATCAATGAAAACAATGACAAACTTGTCAAGGTATGGTCCACACACTCGGTTCATAAGGTCCATGAACACAGCTGGTGCATTAGTTAAACCAAACGGCATGACCATAAACTCGTAATGACCGTAACGTGTCCTGAAAGCAGTCTTTGGAATATCATCTTCTTTCACCCGCATTTGATGATACCCGGAACGTAAGTCAATCTTTGAATAAACAGACGAGCCTTGTAGTTGATCAAATAAGTCATCGATTCTCGGTAGTGGGTAACGGTTCTTGATGGTAAGTTTGTTCAACTCTCGGTAGTCGATACACAACCTGAATGTACCATCTTTCTTCTTGACAAACAAAACAGGAGCTCCCCACGGTGATGTGCTTGGTCGAATGAAACCACGCTCTAAAAGTTCTTGTAATTGGCTTTGTAGTTCTTTCATCTCGCTGGGTGCGAGTCTGTAAGGAGCACGAGCTATTGGTGCAGCTCCTGGTACAAGATCTATTTGAAATTCAACGGATCGATGTGGGGGTAATCCCGGTAATTCTTTCGGAAATACATCAGGAAATTCTTTTGCTACGGGAACATCATTGATGCTCTTTTCTTCAGTTTGTACTTTCTCGACGTGTGCTAGAACAGCATAGCAACCTTTTCTTATTAGTTTTTGTGCCTTCAAATTACTAATAAGATGTAGCTTCGTGTTGCCCTTTTCTCCGTACACCATTAAGGGTTTTCCTTTTTCTCGTATAATGCGAATTGCATTTTTGTAACAAACGATCTCCGCTTTCACTTCTTTCAACCAGTCCATACCGATTATCACATCAAAACTTCCTAACTCTACTGGTATCAAATCAATCTTAAATGTTTCGCTAACCAGTTTAATTTCTCGATTCCGACATATATTATCTGCTGAAATTAATTTACCATTTGCTAATTCGAGTAAAAATTTACTATCCAAAGGCGTCAATGGACAACTTAATTTAGCACAAAAATGTCTACTCATATAGCTTCTATCCGCACCCGAATCAAATAAAACGTAAGCAGATTTATTGTCAATAAGAAACGTACCCGTAACAAGCTCCGGGTCTTCCTGTGCCTCTGCCGCATTAATATTGAAAACTCTTCCACGGCCTTGTCCATTCGTGTTCTCCTGGTTCGGGCAATTTCTAATAATGTGGCCTGGTTTTCCACATTTTTAACAAACTACATTGGCATAACTTGCTCCGACACTACTTGCTCCGCCATTACTCGTTCCGACACCATTTGTTCCTTTCGTTCTATTAACCCCTGGTCCGTAGACCTCACACTTCGCCGCGCTATGACCATTTCTTTTACACTTGTTGCAAAATTTGGTGCAGAACCCCGAGTGATTCTTTTCACACCTTTGGCATAGCTGCTTCTGATTGTTGTTGTTGTTGCGGTTATTATTGTTGTTGGGATGATTGTTGTAGTTGCTGTTGTTGTTGTTGTTGTTGTTGTTGTTGGGCCGTTTGTTGTAGTTGCGATTGATGTTGCGATTGTTGGGATAATTGTTGCGATTATTGTTGTAATTGCTGTTGTTGTTGTATTGGTGATTCTTATCACCGTTTTCCTCCCACTTTCTTTTTACTTGCTTCACATTGGCCTCTTCAGCAGTCTGTTCTTTAATTCTTTCTTCAATTTGGTTCACGAGTTTGTGAGCCATTCTACATGCCTGTTGTATGGAGGCGGGCTCGTGTGAACTTATATCTTCTTGGATTCTTTCCGGTAATCCTTTCACAAACGCGTCGATCTTCTCTTCCTCATCTTCGAATGCTCCCGGACACAATAGGCACAATTCTGTGAATCGTCTTTCGTACGTGGTAATATCAAATCCTTGGGTTCGTAACCCTCTAAGTTCTGTCTTGAGCTTATTGACCTCGGTTCTGGGACGGTACTTCTCGTTCATCAAGTGCTTGAATGCTGACCACGGTAGTGCGTACGCATCGTCTTGTCCCACTTGCTCTAGATAGGTATTCCACCATGTTAACGCAGAACCTGTGAAGGTATGCGTAGCGTACTTTACTTTGTCCTCTTCAGTACACTTACTTATGGCAAACACCGATTCGACCTTCTCGGTCCACCTTTTCAATCCGATCGGTCCTTCGGTTCCATCAAATTCCAAAGGTTTGCAGGCAGTGAATTCTTTGTAGGTGCATCCTACACGATTTCCTGTACTGCTAGATCCAAGGTTATTGTTGGTATGTAGCGCAGCCTGTACTGCAGCTATGTTTGAAGCTAGAAAAGTACGGAATTCCTCTTCATTCATATTCACGGTGTGTCGAGTAGTCGGTGCCATTTCCTTCAAAATAGTTAAATGGAACAAGTTAATCATACAGAATATTAAGAGTAGTTAATAGTATTTCGTAGCATAATATGAACTCATTTATAAAAGCTTTTTCTTCATATTAGCGTTTTATAAGTTTAAATTCGGGTAGTACCTACCCGTTAAGTTCATACTTAGTAGCTAATATACAATTCAACTACTACAATTCTATATGAAAAACTGATTATAATAATATTTCGCGTTCAAACTTTTATACAATATTTTACAAACTTACAATACCGCTTATTTTACATAAAGCATGAAATATAGCACACAATAACTTTGATACAAGATAGTTGTGAAGATAATTCTAGCTAGTACACAAGTCGTTCAGCAAAGGCAATAAAGACACGTAATTCATACGTCCAGAAACAAGTCATGCATTCTGGTTTTACTAGGACTACTTCCCATCCTTGGTCTTGTGCAACATAACCGTTATGGCCGTTGATAAGACAGCGTGTTGTAACGTCGTCAAAGGGACGAGGGTTACGTAATGTCCAACAGTCCCGTAATAATCTAAAAACCTCATTTCTTACCCCAATTACCGACTCCGTCACTTGTGGAAATGTTTTGTTTAATAGTTGTAGCCCGATGTTCTTGTTCTCACTTTGGTGAGAAGCGAACATTACTAATCCGTAAGCATAACATGCTTCTTTATGTTGCATGTTAGCCGCTTTTTCTAAATCACGAAGTCCAATATTCGGATATATTGAGTCAAAATAATTTCTTAACCCGTTGCGTAAAATAGCATTTGGGTTCCCCGCAATATATGCGTCAAAGTAAACACATCGTAACTTATGGGTTTCCCAATGTGATATCCCCCATCTTTCAAACGAAAGTCTCTTATAAACCAAGACATTCTTGGAACGTTCTTCGAATGTCTTAAGGTATTATATCTATATTTTTGAATATTATCATTAAGTTATCAACCCCACTATTATATGATATTTATTAATATATATATAATAAAGTATTGGATCTAGCAGTACAGGAAATCGTGTAGGATGCACCTACAAAGAATTCACTGCCTGCAAACCTTTGGAATTTGATGGAACCGAAGGACCGATCGGATTGAAACGGTGGACCGAGAAGGTTGAATCGGTGTTTGCCATAAGTAAGTGTACTGAAGAGGACAAAGTGAAGTACGCTACGCATACCTTCACAGGTTCTGCGTTAACATGGTGGAATACCTATCTAGAGCAAGTGGGACAAGATGATGCGTACGCACTACCGTGGTCATCATTCAAGCACTTGATGAACGAGAAGTACCGTCCCAGAACCGAGGTCAATAAGCTCAAGACAGAACTTAGAGGGTTACGAACCCAAGGATTTGATATTACCACGTACGAAAGACGATTCACAGAATTGTGCCTATTGTGTCCGGGAGCATTCGAAGATGAGGAAGAGAAGATCGACGCGTTTGTGAAAGGATTACCGGAAAGAATCCAAGAAGATATAAGTTCACACGAGCCCGCCTCCATACAACAGGCATGTAGAATGGCTCACAAACTAGTGAACCAGATTGAAGAAAGAATTAAAGAACAGACTACTGAAGAGGCCAATGTGAAGCAAGTCAAAAGAAAGTGGGAGGAAAACGGTGATAAGAATCACCAATACAACAACAACAGCAATTACAACAATAATCGCAACAATTATCCCAACAATCGCAACATCAATCGCAACTACAACAAACGGCCCAACAACAACAACAACAACAACAACAACAGCAACTACAACAATCATCCCAACAACAATAATAACCGCAACAACAACAACAATCAGAAGCAACTATGCCAAAGGTGTGAAAAGAATCACTCAGGGTTCTGCACCAAATTTTGCAACAAGTGTAAAAGAAATGGTCATAGCGCGGCGAAGTGTGAGGTCTACGGACCAGGGGTTAATAGAACGAAAGGAACAAATGGTGTCGGAACGAGTAATGGCGGAGCAAGTAGTGTCGGAGCAAGTTATGCCAATGTAGTTTGTTATAAATGTGAAAAACCAGGCCACATTATTAGAAATTGCCCGAACCAGGAGAACACGAATGGACAAGGCCGTGGAAGAGTTTTCAATATTAATGCGGTAGAGGCACAGGAAGACCCGGAGCTTGTTACGGGTACGTTTCTTATTGACAATAAATCTGCTTACGTTTTATTTGATTCGGGTGCGGATAGAAGCTATATGAGTAGAGATTTTTGTGCTAAATTAAGTTGTCCATTGACGCCTTTGGATAGTAAATTTTTACTCGAATTAGCAAATGGTAAATTAATTTCAGCAGATAATATATGTCGGAATCGAGAAATTAAACTGGTTAGCGAAACATTTAAGATTGATTTGATACCAGTAGAGTTAGGGAGTTTTGATGTGATAATCGGTATGGACTGGTTGAAAGAAGTGAAAGCGGAGATCGTTTGTTACAAAAATGCAATTCGCATTATACGAGAAAAAGGAAAACCCTTAATGGTGTACGGAGAAAAGGGCAACACGAAGCTACATCTTATTAGTAATTTGAAGGCACAAAAACTAATAAGAAAAGGTTGCTATGCTGTTTTAGCACACGTCGAGAAAGTACAAACTGAAGAAAAGAGCATCAATGATGTTCCCATTGCAAAAGAATTTCCCGATGTATTTCCGAAAGAATTACCGGGATTACCCCCACATCGATCCGTTGAATTTCAAATAGATCTTGTGCCAGGAGCTGCACCAATAGCTCGTGCTCCTTACAGACTCGCACCCAGCGAGATGAAAGAACTGCAAAGCCAATTACAAGAACTTTTAGAGCGTGGTTTCATTCGACCAAGCACATCACCGTGGGGAGCTCCTGTTTTGTTTGTCAAGAAGAAAGATGGTACATTCAGGTTGTGTATCGACTACCGAGAGTTGAACAAACTTACCATCAAGAACCGCTACCCACTACCGAGAATCGACGACTTATTTGATCAACTACAAGGCTCGTCTGTTTATTCAAAGATTGACTTACGTTCCGGGTATCATCAAATGCGGGTGAAAGAAGATGATATTCCAAAGACTGCTTTCAGAACACGTTACGGTCATTACGAGTTTATGGTCATGCCGTTTGGTTTAACTAATGCACCAGCTGTGTTCATGGACCTTATGAACCGAGTGTGTGGACCATACCTTGACAAGTTTGTCATTGTTTTCATTGATGACATACTTATTTACTCAAAGAATGACCAAGAACACGGTGAACATTTGAGAAAAGTGTTAGAAGTATTGAGGAAGGAAGAATTGTACGCTAAGTTTTCAAAGTGTGCATTTTGGTTGGAAGAAGTTCAATTCCTCGGTCACATAGTGAACAAAGAAGGTATTAAGGTGGATCCGGCAAAGATAGAAACTGTTGAAAAGTGGGAAACCCCGAAAACTCCGAAACACATACGCCAGTTTTTAGGACTAGCTGGTTACTACAGAAGGTTCATCCAAGACTTTTCCAGAATAGCAAAACCCTTGACTGCATTAACGCATAAAGGGAAGAAATTTGAATGGAATGATGAACAAGAGAAAGCGTTTCAGTTATTGAAGAAAAAGCTAACTACGGCACCTATATTGTCATTGCCTAAAGGGAATGATGATTTTGTGATTTATTGTGACGCATCAAAGCAAGGTCTCGGTTGTGTATTAATGCAACGAACGAAGGTGATTGCTTATGCGTCTAGACAATTGAAGATTCACGAACAAAATTATACGACGCATGATTTGGAATTAGGCGCGGTTGTTTTTGCATTAAAGACTTGGAGGCACTACTTATATGGGGTCAAAAGTATTATATATACCGACCACAAAAGTCTTCAACACATATTTAATCAGAAACAACTGAATATGAGGCAGCGTAGGTGGATTGAATTATTGAATGATTACGATTTTGAGATTCGTTACCACCCGGGGAAGGCAAATGTGGTAGCCGATGCCTTGAGCAGGAAGGATAGAGAACCCATTCGAGTAAAATCTATGAATATAATGATTCATAATAACATTACTACTCAAATAAAGGAGGCGCAACAAGGAGTTTTAAAAGAGGGAAATTTAAAGGATGAAATACCCAAAGGATCGGAGAAACATCTTAATATTCGGGAAGACGGAACCCGGTATAGGGCTGAAAGGATTTGGGTACCAAAATTTGGAGATATGAGAGAAATGGTACTTAGAGAAGCTCATAAAACCAGATACTCAATACATCCTGGAACGGGGAAGATGTACAAGGATCTCAAGAAACATTTTTGGTGGCCGGGTATGAAAGCCGATGTTGCTAAATACGTAGGAGAATGTTTGACGTGTTCTAAGGTCAAAGCTGAGCATCAGAAACCATCAGGTTTACTTCAACAACCCGAAATCCCGGAATGGAAATGGGAAAACATTACCATGGATTTCATCACTAAATTGCCAAGGACTGCAAGTGGTTTTGATACTATTTGGGTAATAGTTGATCGTCTCACCAAATCAGCACACTTCCTACCAATAAGAGAAGATGACAAGATGGAGAAGTTAGCACGACTGTATTTGAAGGAAGTCGTCTCCAGACATGGAATACCAATCTCTATTATCTCTGATAGGGATGGCAGATTTATTTCAAGATTCTGGCAGACATTACAGCAAGCATTAGGAACTCGTCTAGACATGAGTACTGCCTATCATCCACAAACTGATGGGCAGAGCGAAAGGACGATACAAACGCTTGAAGACATGCTACGAGCATGTGTTATTGATTTCGGAAACAGTTGGGATCGACATCTACCGTTAGCAGAATTTTCCTACAACAACAGCTACCATTCAAGCATTGAGATGGCGCCGTTTGAAGCACTTTATGGTAGAAAGTGCAGGTCTCCGATTTGTTGGAGTGAGGTGGGGGATAGACAGATTACGGGTCCGGAGATTATACAAGAAACTACCGAGAAGATCATCCAAATTCAACAACGGTTGAAAACCGCCCAAAGTCGACAAAAGAGCTACGCTGACATTAAAAGAAAAGATATAGAATTTGAAATTGGAGAGATGGTCATGCTTAAAGTTTCACCTTGGAAAGGCGTTGTTCGATTTGGTAAACGAGGGAAATTAAATCCAAGGTATATTGGACCATTCAAGATTATTGATCGTGTCGGACCAGTAGCTTACCGACTTGAGTTACCTCAACAACTCGCGGCTGTACATAACACTTTCCACGTCTCGAATTTGAAGAAATGTTTTGCTAAAGAAGATCTCACTATTCCGTTAGATGAAATCCAAATCAACGAAAAACTCCAATTCATCGAAGAACCCGTCGAAATAATGGATCGTGAGGTTAAAAGACTTAAGCAAAACAAGATACCAATTGTTAAGGTTCGATGGAATGCTCGTAGAGGACCCGAGTTCACCTGGGAGCGTGAAGATCAGATGAAGATGAAATACCCGCATCTATTTCCAGAAGATTCGTCAACACCTTCAACAGCTTAAAATTTCGGGACGAAATTTATTTAACGGGTAGGTACTGTAGTGACCCGAACTTTTCCATGTTTATATATATTAATTGAGATTGATGTTTACATGATTAAATGTTTCCAACATGTTAAGCAATCAAACTTGTTAAGACTTGATTAATTGAAATAGATTTCATATAGACAATTGACCACCCAAGTTGACCGGTGATTCACGAACGTTAAAACTTGTAAAAAAAAAACTATATGATGACATATATATGGTTATATATATAGTTAACATGATATTATGATAAGTAAACATATCATTAATTATATTAACAATGAACTACATATGTAAAAACAAGACTACTAACTTAATGATTTTGAAACGAGACATATATGTAACGTTTATCGTTGTAACGACATTTAATGTATATATATCATATTAAGAGATATTCGTACATCATAATATCATGATAATATAATAATTTAAAATCTCTTTTGTTATTATAAACATTGGGTTAACAACATTTAACAAGATCGTTAACCTAAAGGTTTCAAAACAACACTTACATGTAACGACTAACGATGACTTAACGACTCAGTTAAAATGTATATACATGTAGTGTTTTAATATGTATTTATACACTTTTGAAAGACTTCAATACACTTATCAAAATACTTCTACTTAACAAAAATGCTTACAATTACATTCTCGTTCAGTTTCATCAACAATTCTACTCGTATGCACCCGTATTCGTACTCGTACAATACACAGCTTTTAGATGTATGTACTATTGGTATATACACTCCAATGATCAGCTCTTAGCAGCCCATGTGAGTCACCTAACACATGTGGGAACCATCATTTGGCAACTAGCATGAAATATCTCATAAGATTACAAAAATATGAGTAATCATTCATGACTTATTTACATGAAAACAAAATTACATATCCTTTATATCTAATCCATACACCAACGACCAAAAACACCTACAAACACTTTCATTCTTCAATTTTCTTCATCTAATTGAACTCTCTCAAGTTCTATCTTCAAGTTCTAAGTGTTCTTCATAAATTCCAAAAGTTCTAGTTTCATAAAATCAAGAATACTTTCAAGTTTGCTAGCTCACTTCCAATCTTGTAAGGTGATCATCCAACCTCAAGAAATCTTTGTTTCTTACAGTAGGTTATCATTCTAATACAAGGTAATAATCATATTCAAACTTTGGTTCAATTTCTATAACTATAACAATCTTATTTCAAGTGATGATCTTACTTGAACTTGTTTTCGTGTCATGATTTTGCTTCAAGAACTTTGAGCCATCCAAGGATCCATTGAAGCTAGATCCATTTTTCTCTTTTCCAGTAGGTTCATCCAAGGAACTTAAGGTAGTAATGATGTTCATAACATCATTCGATTCATACATATAAAGCTATCTTATTCGAAGGTTTAAACTTGTAATCACTAGAACATAGTTTAGTTAATTCTAAACTATTTCGCAAACAAAAGTTAATCCTTCTAACTTGACTTTTAAAATCAACTAAACACATGTTCTATATCTATATGATATGCTAACTTAATGATTTAAAACCTGGAAACACGAAAAACACCGTAAAACCGGATTTACGCCGTCTTAGTAACACCGCGGGCTGTTTTGGGTTAGTTAATTAAAAACTATGATAAACTTTGATTTAAAAGTTGTTATTCTGAGAAAATGATTTTTATTATGAACATGAAACTATATCCAAAAATTATGGTTAAACTCAAAGTGGAAGTATGTTTTCTAAAATGGTCATCTAGACGTCGTTCTTTCGACTGAAATGACTACCTTTACAAAAACGACTTGTAACTTATTTTTCCGACTAGAAACCTATACTTTTTTTGTTTAGATTCATAAAATAGAGTTCAATATGAAACCATAGCAATTTGATTCACTCAAAACGGATTTAAAATGAAGAAGTTATGGGTAAAACAAGATTGGATAATTTTTCTCATTTTAGCTACGTGAAAATTGGTAACAAATCTATTCCAACCATAACTTAATCAACTTGTATTATATATTATGTAATCTTGAGATACCATAGACACGTATACAATGTTTCGACCTATCATGTCGACACATCTATATATATTTCGGAACAACCATAGACACTCTATATGTGAATGTTGGAGTTAGCTATACAGGGTTGAGGTTGATTCCAAAATATATATAGTTTGAGTTGTGATCAATACTGAGATACGTATACACTGGGTCGTGGATTGATTCAAGATAATATTTATCGATTTATTTCTGTACATCTAACTGTGGACAACTAGTTGTAGGTTACTAACGAGGACAGCTGACTTAATAAACTTAAAACATCAAAATATATTAAAAGTGTTGTAAATATATTTTGAACATACTTTGATATATATGTATATATTGTTATAGGTTCGTGAATCAACCAGTGGCCAAGTCTTACTTCCCGACGAAGTAAAAATCTGTGAAAGTGAGTTATAGTCCCACTTTCAAAATCTAATATTTTTGGGATGAGAATACATGCAGGTTTTATAAATGATTTACAAAATAGACACAAGTACGTGAAACTACATTCTATGGTTGAATTATCGAAATCGAATATGCCCCTTTTTATTAAGTCTGGTAATCTAAGAATTAGGGAACAGACACCCTAATTGACGCGAATCCTAAAGATAGATCTATTGGGCCTAACAAACCCCATCCAAAGTACCGGATGCTTTAGTACTTCGAAATTTATATCATATCCGAAGGGTGTCCCGGAATGATGGGGATATTCTTATATATGCATCTTGTTATTGTCGGTTACCAGGTGTTCACCATATGAATGATTTTTATCTCTATGTATGGGATGTGTATTGAAATATGAAATCTTGTGGTCTATTGTTACGATTTGATATATATAGGTTAAACCTATAACTCACCAACATTTTTGTTGACGTTTTAAGCATGTTTATTCTCAGGTGATTATTAAGAGCTTCCGCTGTCGCATACTTAAATAAGGACAAGATTTGGAGTCCATGCTTGTATGATATTGTGTAAAAACTGCATTCAAGAAACTTATTTTGTTGTAACATATTTGTATTGTAAACCATTATGTAATGGTCGTGTGTAAACAGGATATATTAGATTATCATTATTTGATAATCTACGTAAAGCTTTTTAAACCTTTATTGATGAAATAAAGGTTATGGTTTGTTTAAAAATGAATGCAGTCTTTGAAAAACGTCTCATATAGAGGTCAAAACCTCGCAACGAAATCAATTAATATGGAACGTTTTTAATCAATAAGAACGGGACATTTCAGTTGACTGAAATGTCCCGTTCTTATTGATTAAAAACGTTCCATATTACTTGATTTCGTTGCGAGGTTTTGACCTCTATATGAGACGTTTTTCAAAGACTGCATTCATTTTTAAACAAACCATAACCTTTATTTCATCAATAAAGGTTTAAAACGCTTTACGTAGATTATCAAATAATGATAATCTAAAATATCCTGTTTACACACGACCATTACATAATGGTTTACAATACAAATATGTTACAACAAAATAAGTTTCTTGAATGCAGTTTTTACACAATATCATACAAGCATGGACTCCAAATCTTGTCCTTATTTAAGTATGTGACAGCGGAAGCTCTTAATAATCACCTGAGAATAAACATGCTTAAAACGTCAACAAAAATGTTGGTGAGTTATAGGTTTAACCTATATATATCAAATCGTAACAATAGACCACAAGATTTCATATTTCAATACACATCCCATACATAGAGATAAAAATCATTCATATGGTGAACACCTGGTAACCGACAATAACAAGATGCATATATAAGAATATCCCCATCATTCCGGGACACCCTTCGGATATGATATAAATTTCGAAGTACTAAAGCATCCGGTACTTTGGATGGGGTTTGTTAGGCCCAATAGATCTATCTTTAGGATTCGCGTCAATTAGGGTGTCTGTTCCCTAATTCTTAGATTACCAGACTTAATAAAAAGGGGCATATTCGATTTCGATAATTCAACCATAGAATGTAGTTTCACGTACTTGTGTCTATTTTGTAAATCATTTATAAAACCTGCATGTATTCTCATCCCAAAAATATTAGATTTTAAAAGTGGGACTATAACTCACTTTCACAGATTTTTACTTCGTCGGGAAGTAAGACTTGGCCACTGGTTGATTCACGAACCTATAACAATATATACATATATATCAAAGTATGTTCAAAATATATTTACAACACTTTTAATATATTTTGATGTTTTAAGTTTATTAAGTCAGCTGTCCTCGTTAGTAACCTACAACTAGTTGTCCACAGTTAGATGTACAGAAATAAATCGATAAATATTATCTTGAATCAATCCACGACCCAGTGTATACGTATCTCAGTATTGATCACAACTCAAACTATATATATTTTGGAATCAACCTCAACCCTGTATAGCTAACTCCAACATTCACATATAGAGTGTCTATGGTTGTTCCGAAATATATATAGATGTGTCGACATGATAGGTCGAAACATTGTATACGTGTCTATGGTATCTCAAGATTACATAATATATAATACAAGTTGATTAAGTTATGGTTGGAATAGATTTGTTACCAATTTTCACGTAGCTAAAATGAGAAAAATTATCCAATCTTGTTTTACCCATAACTTCTTCATTTTAAATCCGTTTTGAGTGAATCAAATTGCTATGGTTTCATATTGAACTCTATTTTATGAATCTAAACAAAAAAAGTATAGGTTTATAGTCGGAAAAATAAGTTACAAGTCGTTTTTGTAAAGGTAGTCATTTCAGTCGAAAGAACGACGTCTAGATGACCATTTTAGAAAACATACTTCCACTTTGAGTTTAACCATAATTTTTGGATATAGTTTCATGTTCATAATAAAAATCATTTTCTCAGAATAACAACTTTTAAATCAAAGTTTATCATAGTTTTTAATTAACTAACCCAAAACAGCCCGCGGTGTTACTACGACGGCGTAAATCCGGTTTTATGGTGTTTTTCGTGTTTCCAGGTTTTAAATCATTAAGTTAGCATATCATATAGATATAGAACATGTGTTTAGTTGATTTTAAAAGTCAAGTTAGAAGGATTAACTTTTGTTTGCGAACAAGTTTAGAATTAACTAAACTATGTTCTAGTGATTACAAGTTTAAACCTTCGAATAAGATAGCTTTATATGTATGAATTGAATGATGTTATGAACATCATTACTACCTTAAGTTCCTTGGATGAACCTACTGGAAAAGATAAAAATGGATCTAGCTTCAATGGATCCTTGGATGGCTCAAAGTTCTTGAAGCAAAATCATGACACGAAAACAAGTTCAAGTAAGATCATCACTTGAAATAAGATTGTTATAGTTATAGAAATTGAACCAAAGTTTGAATATGATTATTACCTTGTATTAGAATGATAACCTACTGTAAGAAACAAAGATTTCTTGAGGTTGGATGATCACCTTACAAGATTGGAAGTGAGCTAGCAAACTTGAAAGTATTCTTGATTTTATGAAACTAGAACTTTTGGAATTTATGAAGAACACTTAGAACTTGAAGATAGAACTTGAGAGAGTTCAATTAGATGAAGAAAATTGAAGAATGAAAGTGTTTGTAGGTGTTTTTGGTCGTTGGTGTATGGATTAGATATAAAGGATATGTAATTTTGTTTTCATGTAAATAAGTCATGAATGATTACTCATATTTTTGTAATCTTATGAGATATTTCATGCTAGTTGCCAAATGATGGTTCCCACATGTGTTAGGTGACTCACATGGGCTGCTAAGAGCTGATCATTGGAGTGTATATACCAATAGTACATACATCTAAAAGCTGTGTATTGTACGAGTACGAATACGGGTGCATACGAGTAGAATTGTTGATGAAACTGAACGAGAATGTAATTGTAAGCATTTTTGTTAAGTAGAAGTATTTTGATAAGTGTATTGAAGTCTTTCAAAAGTGTATAAATACATATTAAAACACTACATGTATATACATTTTAACTGAGTCGTTAAGTCATCGTTAGTCGTTACATGTAAGTGTTGTTTTGAAACCTTTAGGTTAACGATCTTGTTAAATGTTGTTAACCCAATGTTTATAATAACAAAAGAGATTTTAAATTATTATATTATTATGATATTATGATGTACGAATATCTCTTAATATGATATATATACATTAAATGTCGTTACAACGATAAACGTTACATATATGTCTCGTTTCAAAATCATTAAGTTAGTAGTCTTGTTTTTACATATGTAGTTCATTGTTAATATAATTAATGATATGTTTACTTATCATAATATCATGTTAACTATATATATAACCATATATATGTCATCATATAGTTTTTTACAAGTTTTAACGTTCGTGAATCACCGGTCAACTTGGGTGGTCAATTGTCTATATGAAACCTATTTCAATTAATCAAGTCTTAACAAGTTTGATTGCTTAACATGTTGGAAACATTTAATCATGTAAACATCAATCTCAGTTAATATATATAAACATGGAAAAGTTCGGGTCACTACAGTACCTACCCGTTAAATAAATTTCGCCCCGAAATTTTAAGCTGTTGAAGGTGTTGACGAATCTTCTGGAAATAGATGCGGGTATTTCTTCTTCATCTGATCTTCACGCTCCCAGGTGAACTCGGGTCCTCTACGAGCATTCCATCGAACCTTAACAATTGGTATCTTGTTTTGCTTAAGTCTTTTAACCTCACGATCCATTATTTCGACGGGTTCTTCGATGAATTGAAGTTTTTCGTTGATTTGGATTTCATCTAACGGAATAGTGAGATCTTCTTTAGCAAAACATTTCTTTAAATTCGAGACGTGGAAAGTGTTATGTACAGCCGCGAGTTGTTGAGGTAACTCTAGTCGGTAAGCTACTGGTCCGACACGATCAATAATCTTGAATGGTCCAATATACCTTGGATTTAATTTCCCTCGTTTACCAAATCGAACAACGCCTTTCCAAGGTGCAACTTTAAGCATGACCATCTCTCCAATTTCAAATTCTATATCTTTTCTTTTAATGTCAGCGTAGCTCTTTTGTCGACTTTGGGCGGTTTTCAACCGTTGTTGAATTTGGATGATCTTCTCGGTAGTTTCTTGTATAATCTCCGGACCCGTAATCTGTCTATCCCCCACTTCACTCCAACAAATCGGAGACCTGCACTTTCTACCATAAAGTGCTTCAAACGGCGCCATCTCAATGCTTGAATGGTAGCTGTTGTTGTAGGAAAATTCTGCTAACGGTAGATGTCGATCCCAACTGTTTCCGAAATCAATAACACAAGCTCGTAGCATGTCTTCAAGCGTTTGTATCGTCCTTTCGCTCTGCCCATCAGTTTGTGGATGATAGGCAGTACTCATGTCTAGACGAGTTCCTAATGCTTGCTGTAATGTCTGCCAGAATCTTGAAATAAATCTGCCATCCCTATCAGAGATAATAGAGATTGGTATTCCATGTCTGGAGATGACTTCCTTCAAATACAGTCGTGCTAACTTCTCCATCTTGTCATCTTCTCTTATTGGTAGGAAGTGTGCGGATTTGGTGAGACGATCAACTATTACCCAAATAGTATCAAAACCACTTGCAGTCCTTGGCAATTTAGTGATGAAATCCATGGTAATGTTTTCCCATTTCCATTCCGGGATTTCGGGTTGTTGAAGTAGACCTGATGGTTTCTGATGCTCAGCTTTGACCTTAGAACACGTCAAACATTCTCCTACGTATTTAGCAACATCGGCTTTCATACCCGGCCACCAAAAATGTTTCTTGAGATCCTTGTACATCTTCCCCGTTCCAGGATGTATTGAGTATCTGGTTTTATGAGCTTCTCTAAGTACCATTTCTCTCATATCTCCAAATTTTGGTACCCAAATCCTTTCAGCCCTATACCGGCTTCCGTCTTCCCGAATATTAAGATGCTTCTCCGATCCTTTGGGTATTTCATCCTTTAAATTTCCCTCTTTTAAAACTCCTTGTTGCGCCTCCTTTATTTGAGTAGTAATGTTATTATGAATCATTATATTCATAGATTTTACTCGAATGGGTTCTCTGTCCTTCCTGCTCAAGGCATCGGCTACCACATTTGCCTTCCCCGGGTGGTAACGAATCTCAAAGTCGTAATCATTCAATAATTCAATCCACCTACGCTGCCTCATATTCAGTTGTTTCTGATTAAATATGTGTTGAAGACTTTTGTGGTCGGTATATATAATACTTTTGACCCCATATAAGTAGTGCCTCCAAGTCTTTAATGCAAAAACAACCGCGCCTAATTCCAAATCATGCGTCGTATAATTTTGTTCGTGAATCTTCAATTGTCTAGACGCATAAGCAATCACCTTCGTTCGTTGCATTAATACACAACCGAGACCTTGCTTTGATGCATCACAATAAATCACAAAATCATCATTCCCTTCAGGCAATGACAATATAGGTGCCGTAGTTAGCTTTTTCTTCAATAACTGAAACGCTTTCTCTTGTTCATCATTCCATTCAAATTTCTTCCCTTTATGCGTTAATGCAGTCAAGGGTTTTGCTATTCTGGAAAAGTCTTGGATGAACCTTCTGTAGTAACCAGCTAGTCCTAAAAACTGGCGTATGTGTTTCGGAGTTTTCGGGGTTTCCCACTTTTCAACAGTTTCTATCTTTGCCGGATCCACCTTAATACCTTCTTTGTTCACTATGTGACCGAGGAATTGAACTTCTTCCAACCAAAATGCACACTTTGAAAACTTAGCGTACAATTCTTCCTTTCTCAATACTTCTAACACCTTTCTCAAATGTTCACCGTGTTCTTGGTCATTCTTTGAGTAAATAAGTATGTCATCAATGAAAACAATGACAAACTTGTCAAGGTATGGTCCACACACTCGGTTCATAAGGTCCATGAACACAGCTGGTGCATTAGTTAAACCAAACGGCATGACCATAAACTCGTAATGACCGTAACGTGTTCTGAAAGCAGTCTTTGGAATATCATCTTCTTTCACCCGCATTTGATGATACCCGGAACGTAAGTCAATCTTTGAATAAACAGACGAGCCTTGTAGTTGATCAAATAAGTCGTCGATTCTCGGTAGTGGGTAGCGGTTCTTGATGGTAAGTTTGTTCAACTCTCGGTAGTCGATACACAACCTGAATGTACCATCTTTCTTCTTGACAAACAAAACAGGAGCTCCCCACGGTGATGTGCTTAGTCGAATGAAACCACGCTCTAAAAGTTCTTGTAATTGGCTTTGCAGTTCTTTCATCTCGCTGGGTGCGAGTCTGTAAGGAGCACGAGCTATTGGTGCAGCTCCTGGTACAAGATCTATTTGAAATTCAACGGATCGATGTGGGGGTAATCCCGGTAATTCTTTCGGAAATACATCGGGAAATTCTTTTGCAATGGGAACATCATTGATGCTCTTTTCTTCAGTTTGTACTTTCTCGACGTGTGCTAGAACAGCATAGCAACCTTTTCTTATTAGTTTTTGTGCCTTCAAATTACTAATAAGATGTAGCTTCGTGTTGCCCTTTTCTCCGTACACCATTAAGGGTTTTCCTTTTTCTCGTATAATGCGAATTGCATTTTTGTAACAAACGATCTCTGCTTTCACTTCTTTCAACCAGTCCATACCGATTATCACATCAAAACTCCCTAACTCTACTGGTATTAAATCAATCTTAAATGTTTCGCTAACCAGTTTAATTTCTCGATTCCGACATATATTATCTGCTGAAATTAATTTACCATTTGCTAATTCGAGTAAAAATTTACTATCCAAAGGCGTCAATGGACAACTTAATTTAGCACAAAAATCTCTACTCATATAGCTTCTATCCGCACCCGAATCAAATAAAACGTAAGCAGATTTATTGTCAATAAGAAACGTACCCGTAACAAGCTCCGGGTCTTCCTGTGCCTCTACCGCATTAATATTGAAAACTCTTCCACGGCCTTGTCCATTCGTGTTCTCCTGGTTCGGGCAATTTCTAATAATGTGGCCTGGTTTTCCACATTTATAACAAACTACATTGGCATAACTTGCTCCGACACTACTTGCTCCGCCATTACTCGTTCCGACACCATTTGTTCCTTTCGTTCTATTAACCCCTGGTCCGTAGACCTCACACTTCGCCGCGCTATGACCATTTCTTTTACACTTGTTGCAAAATTTGGTGCAGAACCCCGAGTGATTCTTTTCACACCTTTGGCATAGCTGCTTCTGATTGTTGTTGTTGTTACGGTTATTATTGTTGTTGGGATGATTGTTGTAGTTGCTGTTGTTGTTGTTGTTGTTGTTGTTGGGCCGTTTGTTGTAGTTGCGATTGATGTTGCGATTGTTGGGATAATTGTTGCGATTATTGTTGTAATTGCTGTTGTTGTATTGGTGATTCTTATCACCGTTTTCCTCCCACTTTCTTTTGACTTGCTTCACATTGGCCTCTTCAGCAGTCTGTTCTTTAATTCTTTCTTCAATCTGGTTCACTAGTTTGTGAGCCATTCTACATGCCTGTTGTATGGAGGCGGGCTCGTGTGAACTTATATCTTCTTGGATTCTTTCCGGTAATCCTTTCACAAACGCGTCGATCTTCTCTTCCTCATCTTCGAATGCTCCCGGACACAATAGGCACAATTCTGTGAATCGTCTTTCATACGTGGTAATATCAAATCCTTGGGTTCGTAACCCTCTTAGTTCTGTCTTGAGCTTATTGACCTCGGTTCTGGGACGATACTTCTCGTTCATCAAGTGCTTGAATGCTGACCACGGTAGTGCGTATGCATCATCTTGTCCCACTTGCTCTAGATAGGTATTCCACCATGTTAACGCAGAACCTGTGAAGGTATGCGTAGCGTACTTCACTTTGTCCTCTTCAGTACACTTACTTATGGCAAACACCGATTCAACCTTCTCGGTCCACCGTTTCAATCCGATCGGTCCTTCGGTTCCATCAAATTCCAAAGGTTTGCAGGCAGTGAATTCTTTGTAGGTGCATCCTACACGATTTCCTGTACTGCTAGATCCAAGGTTATTGTTGGTATGTAGCGCAGCCTGTACTGCGGCTATGTTTGAAGCTAGAAAAGTACGGAATTCCTCTTCATTCATATTCACGGTGTGTCGAGTAGTCGGTGCCATTTCCTTCAAAATAGTTAAATGGAACAAGTTAATCATACAGAATATTAAGAGTAGTTAATAGTATTTCGTAGCATAATATGAACTCATTTATAAAAGCTTTTTCTTCATATTAGCATTTTATAAGTTTAAATTCGGGTAGTACCTACCCGTTAAGTTCATACTTAGTAGCTAATATACAATTCAACTACTACAATTCTATATGAAAAACTGATTGTAATAATATTTCGCGTTCAAACTTTTATACAATATTTTAATAACTTACAATACCGCTTATTTTACATAAAGCATGAAATATAGCACACAATAACTATGATACAAGATAGTTGTGAAGACAATTCTAGCTAGTACACAAGTCGTTCGGCAAAGGCAATAAAGACACGTAATTCATACGTCCAGAAACAAGTCATGCATTCTGGTTTTACTAGGACTACTTCCCATCCTTGGTCTTGTGCAACATAACCGTTATGGCCGTTGATAAGACAGCGTGTTGTAACGTCATCAAAGGGACGAGGGTTACGTAATGTCCAACAGTCCCGTAATAATCTAAAAACCTCATTTCTTACCCCAATTACCGACTCCGTCACTTGTGGAAAAGTTTTGTTTAATAGTTGTAGCCCGATGTTCTTGTTCTCACTTTGGTGAGAAGCGAACATTACTAATCCGTAAACATAACATGCTTCTTTATGTTGCATGTTAGCCGCTTTTTCTAAATCACGAAGTCCAATATTCGGATATATTGAGTCAAAATAATTTCTTAACCCGTTGCGTAAAATAGCATTTGGGTTCCCCGCAATATATGCGTCAAAGTAAACACATCGTAACTTATGGGTTTCCCAATGTGATATCCCCCATCTTTCAAACGAAAGTCTCTTATAAACCAAGACATTCTTGGAACGTTCTTCGAATGTCTTACAAACTGATCTCGCCTTAAATAGTTGTGCCGAAGAATTCTGGCCGACTCTAGACAAGATTTCATCAATCATGTCTCCGGGTAGGTCTCTTAAAATATTGGGTTGTCTATCCATTTTGTGTTTTTAAACTGTAAAATAGACAAGAGTTAGTTTCATAAAAAAATACTTATTAATACAAGCAATTTTTACATATATCATAAAGCATAAGAACACTATATTACATATATTACACCACACGAATACAACTATCTTATTCCGACTCGCTCGTTTCTTCTTCTTCGGTTTTGGTTCGTTTTGCCAAGTTTCTAGGGATATATGATGTTCCCCTAATACGAGCCGTCGTTGTCCACATTGGTTTAGAAAAACCTGGTGGTTTAGAGGTTCCCGGGTCATTGTTACAACTTAAGGACTTCGGGGGTTGACGATACATATAAAGTTCATCGGGGTTGGAATTAGATTTCTCTATTTTTATGCCCTTTCCCTTATTATTTTCTTTTGCCTTTTTAAATTCAGTTGGGGTAATTTCTATAACATCATCGGAATTCTCGTCGGAATCCGATTCATCGGAGAATTGGTAATCCTCCCAATATTTTGCTTCCTTGGCGGAAACACCATTGACCATAATTAACTTTGGTCGGTTGGTTGAGGATTTTCTTTTACTTAACCGTTTTATTATTTCCCCCACCGGTTCTATTTCTTCATCCGGTTCCGATTCTTCTTCCGGTTCCGATTCTTCTTCCGGTTCCGACTCTTCTTCCGGTTCCTCTTCGGGAACTTGTGAATCAGTCCACAAATCATTCCAATTTACATTTGACTCTTCATTATTATTAGGTGAGTCAATGGGACTTGTTCTAGAGGTAGACATCTATCACATAATATCAAACACGTTAAGAGATTAATATATCACATAATATTCATATGTTAAAAATATATAGTTTCCAACAAAAATGTTAAGCAATCATTTTTAAAGAAAACACGGTCGAAGTCCAGACTCACTAATGCATCCTAACAAACTCGATAAGACACACTAATGCAAATTTTCTGGTTCTCTAAGACCAACGCTCTGATACCAACTGAAATAATTATGTGAAAAGTTAGTACTAATCAAGATACAATATTATGTGTAATTATAAACATATTAAAGATTATACAACAATTGACCATAATATTAACAGAAAATATTGACAAAATATGTTAAGCAATTACCGTTTTCCATTAGATCAATTTTGAATATTAGATATAATAAATAATATAATATATTAAATAATATTACACAAACTTTTATAAATATATTAAATTTAATTATAATATAATATTAATTGAAATAGATTTCATATAGACAATTTAATTATAATATAATTTGATATTTATATTATATATGTAATTGAGTATATATGAATGATTCATAATAACCTTACTACTCAAATAAAGGAGGCGCAACAAGGAGTTTTAAAAGAGGGAAATTTAAAGGATGAAATACCCAAAGGATCGAAGAAGCATCTTAATATTCGGGAAGACGGAACCCGGTATAGGGCTGAAAGGATTTGGGTACCAAAATTTGGAGATATGAGAGAAATGGTACTTAGGGAAGCTCATAAAACCAGATACTCAATACATCCTGGAACGGGGAAGATGTACAAGGATCTCAAGAAACATTTTTGGTGGCCGGGTATGAAAGCCGATGTTGCTAAATACGTAGGAGAATGTTTGACGTGTTCTAAGGTCAAAGCTGAGCATCAGAAACCATCAGGTCTACTTCAACAACCCGAAATCCCGGAATGGAAATGGGAAAACATTACCATGGATTTCATCACTAAATTGCCAAGGACTGCAAGTGGTTTTGATACTATTTGGGTAATAGTTGACCGTCTCTCCAAATCAGCACACTTCTTGCCAATAAGAGAAGATGACAAGATGGAGAAGTTAGCACGACTGTATTTGAAGGAAGTCATCTCCAGACATGGAATACCAATCTCTATTATCTCTGATAGGGATGGCAGATTTATTTCAAGATTCTGGCAGACATTACAGCAAGCATTAGGAACTCGTCTAGACATGAGTACTGCCTATCATCCACAAACTGATGGGCAGAGCGAAAGGACGATACAAACGCTTGAAGACATGCTACGAGCATGTGTTATTGATTTCGGAAACAGTTGGGATCGACATCTACCGTTAGCAGAATTTTCCTACAACAACAGCTACCATTCAAGCATTGAGATGGCGCCGTTTGAAGCACTTTATGGTAGAAAGTGCAGGTCTCCGATTTGTTGGAGTGAAGTGGGGGATAGACAGATTACGGGTCCGGAGATTATACAAGAAACTACCGAGAAGATCATCCAAATTCAACAACGGTTGAAAACCGCCCAAAGTCGACAAAAGAGCTACGCTGACATTAAAAGAAAAGATATAGAATTTGAAATTGGAGAGATGGTCATGCTTAAAGTTGCACCTTGGAAAGGCGTTGTTCGATTTGGTAAACGAGGGAAATTAAATCCAAGGTATATTGGACCATTCAAGATTATTGATCGTATCGGACCAGTAGCTTACCGACTAGAGTTACCTCAACAACTCGCGGCTGTACATAACACTTTCCACGTCTCGAATTTAAAGAAATGTTTTTCTAAAGAAGATCTCACTATTCCGTTAGATGAAATCCAAATCAACGAAAAACTTCAATTCATCGAAGAACCCGTCGAAATAATGGATCGTGAGGTTAAAAGACTTAAGCAAAACAAGATACCAATTGTTAAAGTTCGATGGAATGCTCGTAGAGGACCTGAGTTCACCTGGGAGCGTGAAGATCAGATGAAGAAGAAATACCCGCATCTATTTCCAGAAGATTCGTCAACACCTTCAACAGCTTAAAATTTCGGGACGAAATTTATTTAACGGGTAGGTACTGTAGTGACCCGAACTTTTCCATGTTTATATATATTAATTGAGATTGATATTTACATGATTAAATGTTTCCAACATGTTAAGCAATCAAACTTGTTAAGACTTGATTAATTGAAATAGGTTTCATATAGACAATTGACCACCCAAGTTCACCGGTGATTCACGAACGTTAAAACTTGTAAAAACTATATGATGACATATATATGGTTATATATATAGTTAACATTATATTATGATAAGTAAACATATCATTAAGTATATTAACAATGAACTACATATGTAAAAACAAGACTACTAACTTAATGATTTTGAAGCGAGACATATATGTAACGATTATCGTTGTAACGACATTTAATGTATATATATCATATTAAGAGATATTCGTACATCATAATATCATGATAATATAATAATTTAAAATCTCTTTTGATATTATAAACATTGGGTTAACAACATTTAACAAGATCGTTAACCTAAAGGTTTCAAAACAACATTTACATGTAACGACTAACGATGACTTAACGACTCAGTTAAAATGTATATACATGTAGTGTTTTAATATGTATTTATACACTTTTGAAAGACTTCAATACACTTATCAAAATACTTCTACTTAACAAAAATGCTTACAATTACATCCTCGTTCAGTTTCATCAACAATTCTACTCGTATGCACCCGTATTCGTACTCGTACAATACACAGCTTTTAGATGTATGTACTATTGGTATATACACTCCAATGATCAGCTCTTAGCAGCCCATGTGAGTCACCTAACACATGTGGGAACCATCATTTGGCAACTAGCATGAAATATCTCATAAAATTACAAAAATATGAGTAATCATTCATGACTTATTTACATGAAAACAAAATTACATATCCTTTATATCTAATCCATACACCAACGACCAAAAACACCTACAAACACTTTCATTCTTCAATTTTATTCATCTAATTGATCTCTCTCAAGTTCTATCTTCAAGTTCTAAGTGTTCTTCATAAACTCCAAAAGTTCTAGTTTCATAAAATCAAGAATACTTTCAAGTTTGCTAGCTCACTTCCAATCTTGTAAGGTGATCATCCAACCTCAAGAAATCTTTGTTTCTTACAGTAGGTTATCATTCTAATACAAGGTAATAATCATATTCAAACTTTGGTTCAATTTCTATAACTATAACAATCTTATTTCAAGTGATGATCTTACTTGAACTTGTTTTCGTGTCATGATTCTGCTTCAAGAACTTCGAGCCATCCAAGGATCCATTGAAGCTAGATCCATTTTTCTCTTTTCCAGTAGATTTATCCAAGGAACTTAAGGTAGTAATGATGTTCATAACATCATTCGATTCATACATATAAAGCTATCTTATTCGAAGGTTTAAATTTGTAATCACTAGAACATAGTTTAGTTAATTCTAAACTTGTTCGCAAACAAAAGTTAATCCTTCTAACTTGACTTTTAAAATCAACTAAACACATGTTCTATATCTATATGATATGCTAACTTAATGATTTAAAACCTGGAAACACGAAAAACACTGTAAAACCGAATTTACGCCGTCGTAGTAACACCGCGGGCTGTTTTGGGTTAGTTAATTAAAAACTATGATAAACTTTGATTTTAAAGTTGTTATTCTGAGAAAATGATTTTTATTATGAACATGAAACTATATCCAAAAATTATGATTAAACTCAAAGTGGAAGTATGTTTTCTAAAATGGTCATCTAGACGTCGTTCTTTCGACTGAAATGACTACCTTTACAAAAATGACTTGTAACTTATTTTTCCGACTACAAACCTATACTTTTCTGTTTAGATTCATAAAATAGAGTTCAATATGAAACCATATCAATTTGATTCACTCAAAACGGATTTAAAATGAAGAAGTTATGGGTAAAACAAGATTGGATAATTTTTCTCATTTTAGCTACGTGAAAATTGGTAACAAATCTATTCCAACCATAACTTAATCAACTTGTGTTGTATATTATGTAATCTTGAGATACCATAGACACGTATACAATGTTTCGACCTATCATGTCGACACATCTATATATATTTCGGAACAACCATAGACACTCTATATGTGAATGTTGGAGTTAGCTATACAGGGTTGAGGTTGATTCCAAAATATATATAGTTTGAGTTGTGATCAATACTGAGATACGTATACACTGGGTCGTGGATTGATTCAAGATAATATTTATCGATTTATTTCTGTACATCTAACTGTGGACAACTAGTTGTAGGTTACTAACGAGGACAGCTGACTTAATAAACTTAAAACATCAAAATATATTAAAAGTGTTGTAAATATATTTTGAACATACTTTGATATATATGTATATATTGTTATAGGTTCGTGAATCAACCAGTGGCCAAGTCTTACTTCCCGACGAAGTAAAAATCTGTGAAAGTGAGTTATAGTCCCACTTTTAAAATCTAATATTTTTGGGATGAGAATACATGCAGGTTTTATAAATGATTTACAAAATAGACACAAGTACGTGAAACTACATTCTATGGTTGAATTATCGAAATCGAATATGCCCCTTTTTATTAAGTCTGGTAATCTAAGAATTAGGGAACAGACACCCTAATTGACGCGAATCCTAAAGATAGATCTATTGGGCCTAACAAACCCCATCCAAAGTACCGGATGCTTTAGTACTTCGAAATTTATATCATATCCGAAGGGTGTCCCGGAATGATGGGGATATTCTTAAATATGCATCTTGTTAATGTCGGTTACCAGGTGTTCACCATATGAATGATTTTTATCTCTATGTATGGGATGTGTATTGAAATATGAAATCTTGTGGTCTATTATTATGATTTGATAATATATAGGTTAAACCTATAACTCACCAACATTTTTTGTTGACATTTTAAGCATGTTTATTCTCAGGTGATTATTAAGAGCTTCCGCTATCGCATACTTAAATAAGGACGAGATTTGAAGTCCATGCTTGTATGATATTGTGTAAAAACTGCATTCAAGAAACTTTTTTTCGTTGTAACATATTTGTATTGTAAACCATTATGTAATGGTCGTGTGTAAACAGGATATTATAGATTATCATTATTTGAAATTTTAATAGACCACAAGATTTCATATTTCCATTTCCCATAAACATACGTCCCATGCATAGAGACAAAAATAATCATTCATATGGATTGAACACCTGGTAACCGACATTCACAATATGCATATAAGAATATCCCCATCATTCCGGGATCCTCCTTCGGACATGATATAAATTTCGAAGTACTAAAGCATCCGGTACTTTGGATGGGGCTTGTTGGGCCCGATAGATCTATCTTTAGAGTTCGCGTCAATTAGGGTGTCTGTTCCCTAATTCTTAGATTACCAGACTTAATAAAAAGGGGCATATTCGATTTCGATAATTCAACCATAGAATGTAGTTTCACGTACTTGTGTCTATTTTGTAAATCATTTATAAAACCTGCATGTATTCTCATCCCAAAAATATTAGATTTTAAAAGTGGGACTATAACTCACTGATAATCTTAAAATATCAATCATTTAATATTATATGTAAGTTTCATTTACTCCCTTTTTACTCATTACATTTTTGGGCTGAGAATACATGCAAATGCTTTATTAACTGTTTTACAATATTTATATGCGTGAGTTTCATTATTCCCTTTTTAAATGCTTTCGCAATATATATTTTTGGGACTGAGAATACATGGCTGCTTTTATAACTGTTTTACGAAATAGACACGAGTAAATCAAAACTTCATTATATGGTTGAATTATAGAAATCGAATATGCCCCTTTTTATTAAGTCTGGTAATCTAAGAATTAGGGAACAGACACCCTAATTGACGCGAATCCTAAAGATAGATCTATTGGGCCTAACAAACCCCATCCAAAGTACCGGATGCTTTAGTACTTCGAAATTTATATCATATCCGAAGGGTGTCCCGGAATGATGGGGATATTCTTATATATGCATCTTGTTATTGTCGGTTACCAGGTGTTCACCATATGAATGATTTTTATCTCTATGTATGGGATGTGTATTGAAATATGAAATCTTGTGGTCTATTGTTACGATTTGATATATATAGGTTAAACCTATAACTCACCAACATTTTTGTTGATGTTTAAAGCATGTTTATTCTCAGGTGAATATTAAGAGCTTCCGCTGTTGCATACTAAAATAAGGACAAGATTTGGAGTCCATGTTTGTATGATATTGTGTAAAAACTGCATTCAAGAAACTGATTTCGATGTAACATATTTGTATTGTAAACCATTATGTAATGGTCGTGTGTAAACAGGATATTTTAGATTATCATTATTTGATAATCTACGTAAAGCTTTTTAAACCTTTATTTATGAAATAAAGGTTATGGTTTGTTTTAAAAATGAATGCAGTCTTTGAAAAACGTCTCATAGACTGCATTCATTTTTAAAACAAACCATAACCTTTATTTCATAAATAAAGGTTTAAAAAGCTTTACGTAGATTATCAAATAATGATAATCTAAAATATCCTGTTTACACACGACCATTACATAATGGTTTACAATACAAATATGTTACATCGAAATCAGTTTCTTGAATGCAGTTTTTACACAATATCATACAAACATGGACTCCAAATCTTGTCCTTATTTTAGTATGCAACAGCGGAAGCTCTTAATATTCACCTGAGAATAAACATGCTTTAAACATCAACAAAAATGTTGGTGAGTTATAGGTTTAACCTATATATATCAAATCGTAACAATAGACCACAAGATTTCATATTTCAATACACATCCCATACATAGAGATAAAAATCATTCATATGGTGAACACCTGGTAACCGACAATAACAAGATGCATATATAAGAATATCCCCATCATTCCGGGACACCCTTCGGATATGATATAAATTTCGAAGTACTAAAGCATCCGGTACTTTGGATGGGGTTTGTTAGGCCCAATAGATCTATCTTTAGGATTCGCGTCAATTAGGGTGTCTGTTCCCTAATTCTTAGATTACCAGACTTAATAAAAAGGGGCATATTCGATTTCGTTAATTCAACCATAGAATGTAGTTTCACGTACTTGTGTCTATTTTGTAAATCATTTATAAAACCTGCATGTATTCTCATCCCAAAAATATTAGATTTTAAAAGTGGGACTATAACTCACTTTCAGAGATTTTTACTTCGCCGGGAAGTAAGACTTGGCCACTGGTTGATTCACGAACCTATAACAATATATACATATATATCAAAGTATGTTCAAAATATATTTACAACACTTTTAATATATTTTGATGTTTTAAGTTTATTAAGTCAGCTGTCCTCGTTAGTAACCTACAACTAGTTGTCCACAGTTAGATGTACAGAAAAATAAATCGATAAATATTATCTTGAATCAATCCACGACCCAGTGTATACGTATCTCAGTATTGATCACAACTCAAACTATATATATTTTGGAATCAACCTCAACCCTGTATAGCTAACTCCAACATTCACATATAGAGTGTCTATGGTTGTTCCGAAATATATATAGATGTGTCGACATGATAGGTCGAAACATTGTATACGTGTCTATGGTATCTCAAGATTACATAATATACAATACAAGTTGATTAAGTTATGGTTGGAATAGATTTGTTACCAATTTTCACGTAGCTAAAATGAGAAAAATTATCCAATCTTGTTTTACCCATAACTTCTTCATTTTAAATCCGTTTTGAGTGAATCAAATTGCTATGGTTTCATATTGAACTCTATTTTATGAATCTAAACAGAAAAAGTATAGGTTTATAGTCGAAAAAATAAGTTACAAGTCGTTTTTGTAAAGGTAGTCATTTCAGTCGAAAGAACGACGTCTAGATGACCATTTTAGAAAACATACTTTCACTTTGAGTTTAACCATAATTTTTGGATATAGTTTCATGTTCATAATAAAAATCATTTTCTCAGAATAACAACTTTTAAATCAAAGTTTATCATAGTTTTTAATTAACTAACCCAAAACAGCCCGCGGTGTTACTACGACGGCGTAAATCCGGTTTTACGGTGTTTTCGTGTTTCCAGGTTTTAAATCATTAAGTTAGCATATCATATAGATATAGAACATGTGTTTAGTTGATTTTAAAAGTCAAGTTAGAAGGATTAACTTTTGTTTGCGAACAAGTTTAGAATTAACTAAACTATGTTCTAGTGATTACAAGTTTAAACCTTCGAATAAGATAGCTTTATATGTATGAATCGAATGATGTTATGAACATCATTACTACCTTAATTTCCTTGGATAAACCTACTGGAAAAGAGAAAAATGGATCTAGCTTCAATGGATCCTTGGATGGCTCGAAGTTCTTGAAGCAGAATCATGACACGAAAACAAGTTCAAGTAAGATCATCACTTGAAATAAGATTGTTATAGTTATAGAAATTGAACCAAAGTTTGAATATGATTATTACCTTGTATTAGAATGATAACCTACTGTAAGAAACAAAGATTTCTTGAGGTTGGATGATCACCTTACAAGATTGGAAGTGAGCTAGCAAACTTGAAAGTATTCTTGATTTTATGAAACTAGAACTTTTGGAATTTATGAAGAACACTTAGAACTTGAAGATAGAACTTGAGAGAGATCAATTAGATGAAGAAAATTGAAGAATAAAAGTGTTTGTAGGTGTTTTTGGTCGTTGGTGTATGGATTAGATATAAAGGATATGTAATTTTGTTTTCATGTAAATAAGTCATGAATGATTACTCATATTTTTGTAATTTTATGAGATATTTCATGCTAGTTGCCAAATGATGGTTCCCACATGTGTTAGGTGACTCACATGGGCTGCTAAGAGCTGATCATTGGAGTGTATATACCAATAGTACATACATCTAAAAGCTGTGTATTGTACGAGTACGAATACGGGTGCATACGAGTAGAATTGTTGATGAAACTGAACGAGGATGTAATTGTAAGCATTTTTGTTAAGTAGAAGTATTTTGATAAGTGTATTGAAGTCTTTCAAAAGTGTATAAATACATATTAAAACACTACATGTATATACATTTTAACTGAGTCGTTAAGTCATCGTTAGTCGTTACATGTAAATGTTGTTTTGAAACCTTTAGGTTAACGATCTTGTTAAATGTTGTTAACCCAATGTTTATAATATCAAAAGAGATTTTAAATTATTATATTATCATGATATTATGATGTACGAATATCTCTTAATATGATATATATACATTAAATGTCGTTACAACGATAATCGTTACACATATGTCTCGTTTCAAAATCATTAAGTTAGTAGTCTTGTTTTTACATATGTAGTTCATTGTTAATATACTTAATGATATGTTTAATTATCATAATATAATTTTAACTATATATATAACCATATATATGTCATCATATAGTTTTTACAAGTTTTAACGTTCGTGAATCACCGGTCAACTTGGGTGGTCAATTGTCTATATGAAACCTATTTCAATTAATCAAGTCTTAACAAGTTTGATTGCTTAACATGTTGGAAACATTTAATCATGTAAATATCAATCTCAATTAATATATATAAACATGGAAAAGTTCGGGTCACTACAGTACCTACCCGTTAAATAAATTTCGTCCCGAAATTTTAAGCTGTTGAAGGTGTTGACGAATCTTCTGGAAATAGATGCGGGTATTTCTTCTTCATCTGATCTTCACGCTCCCAGGTGAACTCGGGTCCTCTACGAGCATTCCATCGAACCTTAACAATTGGTATCTTGTTTTGCTTAAGTCTTTTAACCTCACGATCCATTATTTCGACGGGTTCTTCGATGAATTGAAGTTTTTCGTTGATTTGGATTTCATCTAACGGAATAGTGAGATCTTCTTTAGCAAAACATTTCTTTAAATTCGAGACGTGGAAAGTGTTATGTACAGCCGCGAGTTGTTGAGGTAACTCTAGTCGGTAAGCTACTGGTCCGACACGATCAATAATCTTGAATGGTCCAATATACCTTGGATTTAATTTCCCTCGTTTACCAAATCGAACAACGCCTTTCCAAGGTGCAACTTTAAGCATGACCATCTCTCCAATTTCAAATTCTATATCTTTTCTTTTAATGTCAGCGTAGCTCTTTTGTCGACTTTGGGCGGTTTTCAACCGTTGTTGAATTTGGATGATCTTCTCGGTAGTTTCTTGTATAATCTCCGGACCCGTAATCTGTCTATCCCCCACTTCACTCCAACAAATCGGAGACCTGCACTTTCTACCATAAAGTGCTTCAAATGGCGCCATCTCAATACTTGAATGGTAGCTGTTGTTGTAGGAAAATTCTGCTAACGGTAGATGTCGATCCCAACTGTTTCCGAAATCAATAACACATGCTCGTAGCATGTCTTCAAGCGTTTGTATCGTCCTTTCGCTCTGCCCATCAGTTTGTGGATGATAGGCAGTACTCATGTCTAGACGAGTTCCTAATGCTTGCTGTAATGTCTGCCAGAATCTTGAAATAAATCTGCCATCCCTATCAGAGATAATAGAGATTGGTATTCCATGTCTGGAGACGACTTCCTTCAAATACAGTCGTGCTAACTTCTCCATCTTGTCATCTTCTCTTATTGGTAGGAAGTGTGCTGATTTGGTGAGACGATCAACTATTACCCAAATAGTATCAAAACCACTTGCAGTCCTTGGCAATTTAGTGATGAAATCCATGGTAATGTTTTCCCATTTCCATTCCGGGATTTCGGGTTGTTGAAGTAGACCTGATGGTTTCTGATGCTCAGCTTTGACCTTAGAACACGTCAAACATTCTCCTACGTATTTAGCAACATCGGCTTTCATACCCGGCCACCAAAAATGTTTCTTGAGATCCTTGTACATCTTCCCCGTTCCAGGATGTATTGAGTATCTGGTTTTATGAGCTTCTCTAAGTACCATTTCTCTCATATCTCCAAATTTTGGTACCCAAATCCTTTCAGCCCTATACCGGGTTCCGTCTTCCCGAATATTAAGATGCTTCTCCGATCCTTTGGGTATTTCATCCTTTAAATTTCCCTCTTTTAAAACTCCTTGTTGCGCCTCCTTTATTTGAGTAGTAATGTTATTATGAATCATTATATTCATAGATTTTACTCGAATGGGTTCTCTATCCTTCCTGCTCAAGGCATCGGCTACCACATTTGCCTTCCCCGGGTGGTAACGAATCTCAAAATCGTAATCATTCAATAATTCAATCCACCTACGCTGCCTCATATTCAGTTGTTTCTGATTAAATATGTGTTGAAGACTTTTGTGGTCGGTATATATAATACTTTTGACCCCATATAAGTAGTGCCTCCAAGTCTTTAATGCAAAAACAACCGCGCCTAATTCCAAATCATGCGTCGTATAATTTTGTTCGTGAATCTTCAATTGTCTAGACGCATAAGCAATCACCTTCGTTCGTTGCATTAATACACAACCGAGACCTTGCTTTGATGCGTCACAATAAATCACAAAATCATCATTCCCTTCAGGCAATGACAATATAGGTGCCGTAGTTAGCTTTTTCTTCAATAACTGAAACGCTTTCTCTTGTTCATCATTCCATTCAAATTTCTTCCCTTTATTCGTTAATGCAGTCAAGGGTTTTGCTATTCTGGAAAAGTCTTGGATGAACCTTCTGTAGTAACCAGCTAGTCCTAAAAACTGGCGTACGTGTTTCGGAGTTTTCGGGGTTTCCCACTTTTCAACAGTTTCTATCTTTGCTGGATCCACCTTAATACCTTCTTTGTTCACTATGTGACCGAGGAATTGAACTTCTTCCAACCAAAATGCACACTTTGAAAACTTAGCGTACAATTCTTCCTTCCTCAATACTTCTAACACCTTTCTCAAATGTTCACCGTGTTCTTGGTCATTCTTTGAGTAAATAAGTATGTCATCAATGAAAACAATGACAAACTTGTCAAGGTATGGTCCACACACTCGGTTCATAAGGTCCATGAACACAGCTGGTGCATTAGTTAAACCAAACGGCATGACCATAAACTCGTAATGACCGTAACGTGTTCTGAAAGCAGTCTTTGGAATATCATCTTCTTTCACCCTCATTTGATGATACCCGGAACGTAAGTCAATCTTTGAATAAACAGACGAGCCTTGTAGTTGATCAAATAAGTCGTCGATTCTCGGTAGTGGGTAGCGGTTCTTGATGGTAAGTTTGTTCAACTCTCGGTAGTCGATACACAACCTGAATGTACCATCTTTCTTCTTGACAAACAAAACAGGAGCTCCCCACGGTGATGTGCTTGGTTGAATGAAACCACGCTCTAAAAGTTCTTGTAATTGGCTTTGCAGTTCTTTCATCTCGCTGGGTGCGAGTCTGTAAGGAGCACGAGCTATTGGTGCAGCTCCTGGTACAAGATCTATTTGAAATTCAACGGATCGATGTGGGGGTAATCCGGGTAATTCTTTTGGAAATACATCGGGAAATTCTTTTGCAATGGGAACATCATTGATGCTCTTTTCTTCAGTTTGTACTTTCTCGATGTGTGCTAGAACAGCATAGCAACCTTTTCTTATTAGTTTTTGTGCCTTCAAATTACTAATAAGATGTAGCTTCGTGTTGCCCTTTTCTCCGTACACCATTAAGGGTTTTCCTTTTTCTCGTATAATGCGAATTGCATTTTTGTAACAAACGATCTCCGCTTTCACTTCTTTCAACCAGTCCATACCGATTATCACATCAAAACTCCCTAACTCTACTGGTATCAAATCAATCTTAAATGTTTCGCTAACCAGTTTAATTTCTCGATTCCGACATATATTATCTGCTGAAATTAATTTACCATTTGCTAATTCGAGTAAAAATTTACTATCCAAAGGCGTCAATGGACAACTTAATTTAGCACAAAAATCTCTACTCATATAGCTTCTATCCGCACCCGAATCAAATAAAACGTAAGCAGATTTATTGTCAATAAGAAACGTACCCGTAACAAGCTCCGGGTCTTCCTGTGCCTCTACCGCATTAATATTGAAAACTCTTCCACGGCCTTGTCCATTCGTGTTCTCCTGGTTCGGGCAATTTCTAATAATGTGGCCTGGTTTTCCACATTTATAACAAACTACATTGGCATAACTTGCTCCGACACTACTTGCTCCGCCATTACTCGTTCCGACACCATTTGTTCCTTTCGTTCTATTAACCCCTGGTCCGTAGACCTCACACTTCGCCGCGCTATGACCATTTCTTTTACACTTGTTGCAAAATTTGGTGCAGAACCCCGAGTGATTCTTTTCACACCTTTGGCATAGTTGCTTCTGATTGTTGTTGTTGTTGCGGTTATTATTGTTGTTGGGATGATTGTTGTAGTTGCTGTGGTTGTTGTTGTTGTTGTTGTTGTTGGGCCGTTTGTTGTAGTTGCGATTGATGTTGCGATTGTTGGGATAATTGTTGCGATTATTGTTGTAATTGCTGTTGTTGTTGTATTGGTGATTCTTATCACCGTTTTCCTCCCACTTTCTTTTGACTTGCTTCACATTGGCCTCTTCAGCAGTCTGTTCTTTAATTCTTTCTTCAATCTGGTTCACTAGTTTGTGAGCCATTCTACATGCCTGTTGTATGGAGGCGGGCTCGTGTGAACTTATATCTTCTTGGATTCTTTCCGGTAATCCTTTCACAAACGCGTCGATCTTCTCTTCCTCATCTTCGAATGCTCCCGGACACAATAGGCACAATTCTGTGAATCGTCTTTCGTACGTGGTAATATCAAATCCTTGGGTTCGTAACCCTCTAAGTTCTGTCTTGAGCTTATTGACCTCGGTTCTGGGACGGTACTTCTCGTTCATCAAGTGCTTGAATGCTGACCACGGTAGTGCGTACGCATCATCTTGTCCCACTTGCTCTAGATAGGTATTCCACCATGTTAACGCAGAACCTGTGAAGGTATGCGTAGCGTACTTCACTTTGTCCTCTTCAGTACACTTACTTATGGCAAACACCGATTCAACCTTCTCGGTCCACCGTTTCAATCCGATCGGTCCTTCGGTTCCATCAAATTCCAAAGGTTTGCAGGCAGTGAATTCTTTGTAGGTGCATCCTACACGATTTCCTGTACTGCTAGATCCAAGGTTATTGTTGGTATGTAGCGCAGCCTGTACTGCGGCTATGTTTGAAGCTAGAAAAGTACGGAATTCCTCTTCATTCATATTCACGGTGTGTCGAGTAGTCGGTGCCATTTCCTTCAAAATAGTTAAATGGAACAAGTTAATCATACAGAATATTAAGAGTAGTTAATAGTATTTCGTAGCATAATATGAACTCATTTATAAAAGCTTTTTCTTCATATTAGCGTTTTATAAGTTTAAATTCGGGTAGTACCTACCCGTTAAGTTCATACTTAGTAGCTAATATACAATTCAACTACTACAATTCTATATGAAAAACTGATTATAATAATATTTCGCGTTCAAACTTTTATACAATATTTTACAAACTTACAATACCGCTTATTTTACATAAAGCATGAAATATAGCACACAATAACTTTGATACAAGATAGTTGTGAAGACAATTCTAGCTAGTACACAAGTCGTTCAGCAAAGGCAATAAAGACACGTAATTCATACGTCCAGAAACAAGTCATGCATTCTGGTTTTACTAGGACTACTTCCCATCCTTGGTCTTGTGCAACATAACCGTTATGGCCGTTGATAAGACAGCGTGTTGTAACGTCATCAAAGGGACGAGGGTTACGTAATGTCCAACAGTCCCGTAATAATCTAAAAACCTCATTTCTTACCCCAATTACCGACTCCGTCACTTGTGGAAACGTTTTGTTTAATAGTTGTAGCCCGATGTTCTTGTTCTCACTTTGGTGAGAAGCGAACAGTACTAATCCGTAAGCATAACATGCTTCTTTATGTTGCATGTTAGCCGCTTTTTCTAAATCACGAAGTCCAATATTCGGATATATTGAGTCAAAATAATTTCTTAACCCGTTGCGTAAAATAGCATTTGGGTTCCCCGCAATATATGCGTCAAAGTAAACACATCGTAACTTATGGGTTTCCCAATGTGATATCCCCCATCTTTCAAACGAAAGTCTCTTATAAACCAAGACATTCTTGGAACGTTCTTCGAATGTCTTACAAACTGATCTCGCCTTAAATAGTTGTGCCGAAGAATTCTGGCCGACTCTAGACAAGATTTCATCAATCATGTCTCCGGGTAGGTCTCTTAAAATATTGGGTTGTCTATCCATTTTGTGTTTTTAAACTGTAAAATAGACAAGAGTTAGATTCATAAAAAAAATACTTATTAATACAAGCAATTTTTACATATATCATAAAGCATAAGAACACTATATTACATATATTACACCACACGAATACAACTATCTTATTCCGACTCGCTCGTTTCTTCTTCTTCGGTTTTGGTTCGTTTTGCCAAGTTTCTAGGGATATATGATGTTCCCCTAATTATGTTATAATGTTATTATTCATATTTATAATATTTTAATAATAATAAATTATAATATAATAACATAATAAAATATTATAAAATATTGACAATCTTAATGATTTAAATATAATAACATAATAAATATACATTATAATATTTTAAATTAATAATTATAACATAATAATAACTATATGAATAAATATAAATTTAAATAATAACTTTTAGATTTAAATTTAAATATAGTTATTATTTACAAATTTAAATAAATATAACTAAAAATATGGTTACTACAGAAGGTTCATCCAAGACTTTTCCAGAATAGCAAAACCCTTGACTGCATTAACGCATAAAGGGAAGAAATTTGAATGGAATGATGAACAAGAGAAAGCGTTTCAGTTATTGAAGAAAAAGCTAACTACGGCACCTATATTGTCATTGCCTGAAGGGAATGATGATTTTGTGATTTATTGTGACGCATCAAAGCAAGGTCTCGGTTGTGTATTAATGCAACGAACGAAGGTGATTGCTTATGCGTCTAGACAATTGAAGATTCACGAACAAAATTATACGACGCATGATTTGGAATTAGGCGCGGTTGTTTTTGCATTAAAGACTTGGAGGCACTACTTATATGGGGTCAAAAGTATTATATATACCGACCACAAAAGTCTTCAACACATATTTAATCAGAAACAACTGAATATGAGGCAGCGTAGGTGGATTGAATTATTGAATGATTACGATTTTGAGATTCGTTACCACCCGGGGAAGGCAAATGTGGTAGCCGATGCCTTGAGCAGGAAGGATAGAGAACCCATTCGAGTAAAATCTATGAATATAATGATTCATAATAACATTACTACTCAAATAAAGGAGGCGCAACAAGGAGTTTTAAAAGAGGGAAATTTAAAGGATGAAATACCCAAAGGATCGGAGAAACATCTTAATATTCGGGAAGACGGAACCCGGTATAGGGCTGAAAGGATTTAGGTACCAAAATTTGGAGATATGAGAGAAATGGTACTTAGAGAAGCTCATAAAACCAGATACTCAATACATCCTGGAACGGGGAAGATGTACAAGGATCTCAAGAAACATTTTTGGTGGCCGGGTATGAAAGCCGATGTTGCTAAATACGTAGGAGAATGTTTGACGTGTTCTAAGGTCAAAGCTGAGCATCAGAAACCATCAGGTTTACTTCAACAACCCGAAATCCCGGAATGGAAATGGGAAAACATTACCATGGATTTCATCACTAAATTGCCAAGGACTGCAAGTGGTTTTGATACTATTTGGGTAATAGTTGATCGTCTCACCAAATCAGCACACTTCCTACCAATAAGAGAAGATGACAAGATGGAGAAGTTAGCACGAC
The DNA here is from genome assembly GCF_046630445.1 of Rutidosis leptorrhynchoides. Lineage (NCBI taxonomy): Eukaryota > Viridiplantae > Streptophyta > Magnoliopsida > Asterales > Asteraceae > Rutidosis > Rutidosis leptorrhynchoides. Next base: position 553,888,766 of record NC_092336.1, on the reverse strand, counting down.
TGTATTTGAAGGAAGTCGTCTCCAGACATGGAATACCAATCTCTATTATCTCTGATAGGGATGGCAGATTTATTTCAAGATTCTGGCAGACATTACAGCAAGCATTAGGAACTCGTCTAGACATGAGTACTGCCTATCATCCACAAACTGATGGGCAGAGCGAAAGGACGATACAAACGCTTGAAGACATGCTACGAGCATGTGTTATTGATTTCGGAAACAGTTGGGATCGACATCTACCGTTAGCAGAATTTTCCTACAACAACAGCTACCATTCAAGCATTGAGATGGCGCCGTTTGAAGCACTTTATGGTAGAAAGTGCAGGTCTCCGATTTGTTGGAGTGAGGTGGGGGATAGACAGATTACGGGTCCGGAGATTATACAAGAAACTACCGAGAAGATCATCCAAATTCAACAACGGTTGAAAACCGCCCAAAGTCGACAAAAGAGCTACGCTGACATTAAAAGAAAAGATATAGAATTTGAAATTGGAGAGATGGTCATGCTTAAAGTTTCACCTTGGAAAGGCGTTGTTCGATTTGGTAAACGAGGGAAATTAAATCCAAGGTATATTGGACCATTCAAGATTATTGATCGTGTCGGACCAGTAGCTTACCGACTTGAGTTACCTCAACAACTCGCGGCTGTACATAACACTTTCCACGTCTCGAATTTGAAGAAATGTTTTGCTAAAGAAGATCTCACTATTCCGTTAGATGAAATCCAAATCAACGAAAAACTCCAATTCATCGAAGAACCCGTCGAAATAATGGATCGTGAGGTTAAAAGACTTAAGCAAAACAAGATACCAATTGTTAAGGTTCGATGGAATGCTCGTAGAGGACCCGAGTTCACCTGGGAGCGTGAAGATCAGATGAAGATGAAATACCCGCATCTATTTCCAGAAGATTCGTCAACACCTTCAACAGCTTAAAATTTCGGGACGAAATTTATTTAACGGGTAGGTACTGTAGTGACCCGAACTTTTCCATGTTTATATATATTAATTGAGATTGATGTTTACATGATTAAATGTTTCCAACATGTTAAGCAATCAAACTTGTTAAGACTTGATTAATTGAAATAGATTTCATATAGACAATTGACCACCCAAGTTGACCGGTGATTCACGAACGTTAAAACTTGTAAAAAAAAAACTATATGATGACATATATATGGTTATATATATAGTTAACATGATATTATGATAAGTAAACATATCATTAATTATATTAACAATGAACTACATATGTAAAAACAAGACTACTAACTTAATGATTTTGAAACGAGACATATATGTAACGTTTATCGTTGTAACGACATTTAATGTATATATATCATATTAAGAGATATTCGTACATCATAATATCATGATAATATAATAATTTAAAATCTCTTTTGTTATTATAAACATTGGGTTAACAACATTTAACAAGATCGTTAACCTAAAGGTTTCAAAACAACACTTACATGTAACGACTAACGATGACTTAACGACTCAGTTAAAATGTATATACATGTAGTGTTTTAATATGTATTTATACACTTTTGAAAGACTTCAATACACTTATCAAAATACTTCTACTTAACAAAAATGCTTACAATTACATTCTCGTTCAGTTTCATCAACAATTCTACTCGTATGCACCCGTATTCGTACTCGTACAATACACAGCTTTTAGATGTATGTACTATTGGTATATACACTCCAATGATCAGCTCTTAGCAGCCCATGTGAGTCACCTAACACATGTGGGAACCATCATTTGGCAACTAGCATGAAATATCTCATAAGATTACAAAAATATGAGTAATCATTCATGACTTATTTACATGAAAACAAAATTACATATCCTTTATATCTAATCCATACACCAACGACCAAAAACACCTACAAACACTTTCATTCTTCAATTTTCTTCATCTAATTGAACTCTCTCAAGTTCTATCTTCAAGTTCTAAGTGTTCTTCATAAATTCCAAAAGTTCTAGTTTCATAAAATCAAGAATACTTTCAAGTTTGCTAGCTCACTTCCAATCTTGTAAGGTGATCATCCAACCTCAAGAAATCTTTGTTTCTTACAGTAGGTTATCATTCTAATACAAGGTAATAATCATATTCAAACTTTGGTTCAATTTCTATAACTATAACAATCTTATTTCAAGTGATGATCTTACTTGAACTTGTTTTCGTGTCATGATTTTGCTTCAAGAACTTTGAGCCATCCAAGGATCCATTGAAGCTAGATCCATTTTTCTCTTTTCCAGTAGGTTCATCCAAGGAACTTAAGGTAGTAATGATGTTCATAACATCATTCGATTCATACATATAAAGCTATCTTATTCGAAGGTTTAAACTTGTAATCACTAGAACATAGTTTAGTTAATTCTAAACTATTTCGCAAACAAAAGTTAATCCTTCTAACTTGACTTTTAAAATCAACTAAACACATGTTCTATATCTATATGATATGCTAACTTAATGATTTAAAACCTGGAAACACGAAAAACACCGTAAAACCGGATTTACGCCGTCTTAGTAACACCGCGGGCTGTTTTGGGTTAGTTAATTAAAAACTATGATAAACTTTGATTTAAAAGTTGTTATTCTGAGAAAATGATTTTTATTATGAACATGAAACTATATCCAAAAATTATGGTTAAACTCAAAGTGGAAGTATGTTTTCTAAAATGGTCATCTAGACGTCGTTCTTTCGACTGAAATGACTACCTTTACAAAAACGACTTGTAACTTATTTTTCCGACTAGAAACCTATACTTTTTTTGTTTAGATTCATAAAATAGAGTTCAATATGAAACCATAGCAATTTGATTCACTCAAAACGGATTTAAAATGAAGAAGTTATGGGTAAAACAAGATTGGATAATTTTTCTCATTTTAGCTACGTGAAAATTGGTAACAAATCTATTCCAACCATAACTTAATCAACTTGTATTATATATTATGTAATCTTGAGATACCATAGACACGTATACAATGTTTCGACCTATCATGTCGACACATCTATATATATTTCGGAACAACCATAGACACTCTATATGTGAATGTTGGAGTTAGCTATACAGGGTTGAGGTTGATTCCAAAATATATATAGTTTGAGTTGTGATCAATACTGAGATACGTATACACTGGGTCGTGGATTGATTCAAGATAATATTTATCGATTTATTTCTGTACATCTAACTGTGGACAACTAGTTGTAGGTTACTAACGAGGACAGCTGACTTAATAAACTTAAAACATCAAAATATATTAAAAGTGTTGTAAATATATTTTGAACATACTTTGATATATATGTATATATTGTTATAGGTTCGTGAATCAACCAGTGGCCAAGTCTTACTTCCCGACGAAGTAAAAATCTGTGAAAGTGAGTTATAGTCCCACTTTTAAAATCTAGTATTTTTGGGATGAGAATACATGCAGGTTTTATAAATGATTTACAAAATAGACACAAGTACGTGAAACTACATTCTATGGTTGAATTATCGAAATCGAATATGCCCCTTTTTATTAAGTCTGGTAATCTAAGAATTAGGGAACAGACACCCTAATTGACGCGAATCCTAAAGATAGATCTATTGGGCCTAACAAACCCCGTCCAAAGTACCGGATGCTTTAGTACTTCGAAATTTATATCATATCCGAAGGGTGTCCCGGAATGATGGGGATATTCTTATATATGCATCTTGTTAATGTCGGTTACCAGGTGTTCACCATATGAATGATTTTTATCTCTATGTATTGGATGTATATTGAAATATGAAATCTTGTGGTCTATTGTTACGATTTGATATATATAGGTTAAACCTATAACTCACCAACATTTTTGTTGACGTTTTAAGCATGTTTATTCTCAGGTGATTATTAAGAGCTTCCGCTGTCGCATACTTAAATAAGGACAAGATTTGGAGTCCATGCTTGTATGATATTGTGTAAAAACTGCATTCAAGAAACTTATTTTGTTGTAACATATTTGTATTGTAAACCATTATGTAATGGTCGTGTGTAAACAGGATATATTAGATTATCATTATTTGATAATCTACGTAAAGCTTTTTAAACCTTTATTGATGAAATAAAGGTTATGGTTTGTTTAAAAATGAATGCAGTCTTTGAAAAACGTCTCATATAGAGGTCAAAACCTCGCAACGAAATCAATTAATATGGAACGTTTTTAATCAATAATGTCCCGTTCTTATTGATTAAAAACGTTCCATATTAATTGATTTCGTTGCGAGGTTTTGACCTCTATATGAGACGTTTTTCAAAGACTGCATTCATTTTTAAACAAACCATAACCTTTATTTCATCAATAAAGGTTTAAAAAGCTTTACGTAGATTATCAAATAATGATAATCTAATATATCCTGTTTACACACGACCATTACATAATGGTTTACAATACAAATATGTTACAACAAAATAAGTTTCTTGAATGCAGTTTTTACACAATATCATACAAGCATGGACTCCAAATCTTGTCCTTATTTAAGTATGCGACAGCGGAAGCTCTTAATAATCACCTGAGAATAAACATGCTTAAAACGTCAACAAAAATGTTGGTGAGTTATAGGTTTAACCTATATATATCAAATCGTAACAATAGACCACAAGATTTCATATTTCAATACACATCCCATACATAGAGATAAAAATCATTCATATGGTGAACACCTGGTAACCGACAATAACAAGATGCATATATAAGAATATCCCCATCATTCCGGGACACCCTTCGGATATGATATAAATTTCGAAGTACTAAAGCATCCGGTACTTTGGATGGGGTTTGTTAGGCCCAATAGATCTATCTTTAGGATTCGCGTCAATTAGGGTGTCTGTTCCCTAATTCTTAGATTACCAGACTTAATAAAAAGGGGCATATTCGATTTCGATAATTCAACCATAGAATGTAGTTTCACGTACTTGTGTCTATTTTGTAAATCATTTATAAAACCTGCATGTATTCTCATCCCAAAAATATTAGATTTTAAAAGTGGGACTATAACTCACTTTCACAGATTTTTACTTCGTCGGGAAGTAAGACTTGGCCACTGGTTGATTCACGAACCTATAACAATATATACATATATATCAAAGTATGTTCAAAATATATTTACAACACTTTTAATATATTTTGATGTTTTAAGTTTATTAAGTCAGCTGTCCTCGTTAGTAACCTACAACTAGTTGTCCACAGTTAGATGTACAGAAATAAATCGATAAATATTATCTTGAATCAATCCACGACCCAGTGTATACGTATCTCAGTATTGATCACAACTCAAACTATATATATTTTGGAATCAACCTCAACCCTGTATAGCTAACTCCAACATTCACATATAGAGTGTCTATGGTTGTTCCGAAATATATATAGATGTGTCGACATGATAGGTCGAAACATTGTATACGTGTCTATGGTATCTCAAGATTACATAATATATAATACAAGTTGATTAAGTTATGGTTGGAATAGATTTGTTACCAATTTTCACGTAGCTAAAATGAGAAAAATTATCCAATCTTGTTTTACCCATAACTTCTTCATTTTAAATCCGTTTTGAGTGAATCAAATTGCTATGGTTTCATATTGAACTCTATTTTATGAATCTAAACAAAAAAAGTATAGGTTTCTAGTCGGAAAAATAAGTTACAAGTCGTTTTTGTAAAGGTAGTCATTTCAGTCGAAAGAACGACGTCTACATGACCATTTTAGAAAACATACTTCCACTTTGAGTTTAACCATAATTTTTGGATATAGTTTCATGTTCATAATAAAAATCATTTTCTCAGAATAACAACTTTTAAATCAAAGTTTATCATAGTTTTTAATTAACTAACCCAAAACAGCCCGCGGTGTTACTAAGACGGCGTAAATCCGGTTTTACGGTGTTTTTCGTGTTTTCAGGTTTTAAATCATTAAGTTAGCATATCATATAGATATAGAACATGTGTTTAGTTGATTTTAAAAGTCAAGTTAGAAGGATTAACTTTTGTTTGCGAAATAGTTTAGAATTAACTAAACTATGTTCTAGTGATTACAAGTTTAAACCTTCGAATAAGATAGCTTTATATGTATGAATCGAATGATGTTATGAACATCATTACTACCTTAAGTTCCTTGGATGAACCTACTGGAAAAGAGAAAAATGGATCTAGCTTCAATGGATCCTTGGATGGCTCAAAGTTCTTGAAGCAAAATCATGACACGAAAACAAGTTCAAGTAAGATCATCACTTGAAATAAGATTGTTATAGTTATAGAAATTGAACCAAAGTTTGAATATGATTATTACCTTGTATTAGAATGATAACCTACTGTAAGAAACAAAGATTTCTTGAGGTTGGATGATCACCTTACAAGATTGGAAGTGAGCTAGCAAACTTGAAAGTATTCTTGATTTTATGAAACTAGAACTTTTGGAATTTATGAAGAACACTTAGAACTTGAAGATAGAACTTGAGAGAGTTCAATTAGATGAAGAAAATTGAAGAATGAAAGTGTTTGTAGGTGTTTTTGGTCGTTGGTGTATGGATTAGATATAAAGGATATGTAATTTTGTTTTCATGTAAATAAGTCATGAATGATTACTCATATTTTTGTAATCTTATGAGATATTTCATGCTAGTTGCCAAATGATGGTTCCCACATGTGTTAGGTGACTCACATGGGCTGCTAAGAGCTGATCATTGGAGTGTATATACCAATAGTACATACATCTAAAAGCTGTGTATTGTACGAGTACGAATACGGGTGCATACGAGTAGAATTGTTGATGAAACTGAACGAGAATGTAATTGTAAGCATTTTTGTTAAGTAGAAGTATTTTGATAAGTGTATTGAAGTCTTTCAAAAGTGTATAAATACATATTAAAACACTACATGTATATACATTTTAACTGAGTCGTTAAGTCATCGTTAGTCGTTACATGTAAGTGTTGTTTTGAAACCTTTAGGTTAACGATCTTGTTAAATGTTGTTAACCCAATGTTTATAATAACAAAAGAGATTTTAAATTATTATATTATCATGATATTATGATGTACGAATATCTCTTAATATGATATATATACATTAAATGTCGTTACAACGATAAACGTTACATATATGTCTCGTTTCAAAATCATTAAGTTAGTAGTCTTGTTTTTACATATGTAGTTCATTGTTAATATAATTAATGATATGTTTACTTATCATAATATCATGTTAACTATATATATAACCATATATATGTCATCATATAGTTTTTTTTTTACAAGTTTTAACGTTCGTGAATCACCGGTCAACTTGGGTGGTCAATTGTCTATATGAAATCTATTTCAATTAATCAAGTCTTAACAAGTTTGATTGCTTAACATGTTGGAAACATTTAATCATGTAAACATCAATCTCAATTAATATATATAAACATGGAAAAGTTCGGGTCACTACAGTACCTACCCGTTAAATAAATTTCGTCCCGAAATTTTAAGCTGTTGAAGGTGTTGACGAATCTTCTGGAAATAGATGCGGGTATTTCATCTTCATCTGATCTTCACGCTCCCAGGTGAACTCGGGTCCTCTACGAGCATTCCATCGAACCTTAACAATTGGTATCTTGTTTTGCTTAAGTCTTTTAACCTCACGATCCATTATTTCGACGGGTTCTTCGATGAATTGGAGTTTTTCGTTGATTTGGATTTCATCTAACGGAATAGTGAGATCTTCTTTAGCAAAACATTTCTTCAAATTCGAGACGTGGAAAGTGTTATGTACAGCCGCGAGTTGTTGAGGTAACTCAAGTCGGTAAGCTACTGGTCCGACACGATCAATAATCTTGAATGGTCCAATATACCTTGGATTTAATTTCCCTCGTTTACCAAATCGAACAACGCCTTTCCAAGGTGAAACTTTAAGCATGACCATCTCTCCAATTTCAAATTCTATATCTTTTCTTTTAATGTCAGCGTAGCTCTTTTGTCGACTTTGGGCGGTTTTCAACCGTTGTTGAATTTGGATGATCTTCTCGGTAGTTTCTTGTATAATCTCCGGACCCGTAATCTGTCTATCCCCCACCTCACTCCAACAAATCGGAGACCTGCACTTTCTACCATAAAGTGCTTCAAACGGCGCCATCTCAATGCTTGAATGGTAGCTGTTGTTGTAGGAAAATTCTGCTAACGGTAGATGTCGATCCCAACTGTTTCCGAAATCAATAACACATGCTCGTAGCATGTCTTCAAGCGTTTGTATCGTCCTTTTGCTCTGCCCATCAGTTTGTGGATGATAGGCAGTACTCATGTCTAGACGAGTTCCTAATGCTTGCTGTAATGTCTGCCAGAATCTTGAAATAAATCTGCCATCCCTATCAGAGATAATAGAGATTGGTATTCCATGTCTGGAGACGACTTCCTTCAAATACAGTCGTGCTAACTTCTCCATCTTGTCATCTTCTCTTATTGGTAGGAAGTGTGCTGATTTGGTGAGACGATCAACTATTACCCAAATAGTATCAAAACCACTTGCAGTCCTTGGCAATTTAGTGATGAAATCCATGGTAATGTTTTCCCATTTCCATTCCGGGATTTCGGGTTGTTGAAGTAAACCTGATGGTTTCTGATGCTCAGCTTTGACCTTAGAACACGTCAAACATTCTCCTACGTATTTAGCAACATCGGCTTTCATACCCGGCCACCAAAAATGTTTCTTGAGATCCTTGTACATCTTCCCCGTTCCAGGATGTATTGAGTATCTGGTTTTATGAGCTTCTCTAAGTACCATTTCTCTCATATCTCCAAATTTTGGTACCCAAATCCTTTCAGCCCTATACCGGGTTCCGTCTTCCCGAATATTAAGATGTTTCTCCGATCCTTTGGGTATTTCATCCTTTAAATTTCCCTCTTTTAAAACTCCTTGTTGCGCCTCCTTTATTTGAGTAGTAATGTTATTATGAATCATTATATTCATACATTACTAATCTTGTCATCGGCTATTATCTCTGATAGGGATGGCAGATTTATTTCAAGATTCTGGCAGACATTACAGCAAGCATTAGGAACTCGTCTAGACATGAGTACTGCCTATCATCCACAAACTGATGGGCAGAGCGAAAGGACGATACAAACGCTTGAAGACATGCTACGAGCATGTGTTATTGATTTCGGAAACAGTTGGGATCGACATCTACCGTTAGCAGAATTTTCCTACAACAACAGCTACCATTCAAGCATTGAGATGGCGCCGTTTGAAGCACTTTATGGTAGAAAGTGCAGGTCTCCGATTTGTTGGAGTGAAGTGGGGGATAGACAGATTACGGGTCCGGAGATTATACAAGAAACTACCGAGAAGATCATCCAAATTCAACAACGGTTGAAAACCGCCCAAAGTCGACAAAAGAGCTACGCTGACATTAAAAGAAAAGATATAGAATTTGAAATTGGAGAGATGGTCATGCTTAAAGTTGCACCTTGGAAAGGCGTTGTTCGATTTGGTAAACGAGGGAAATTAAATCCAAGGTATATTGGACCATTCAAGATTATTGATCGTATCGGACCAGTAGCTTACCGACTAGAGTTACCTCAACAACTCGCGGCTGTACATAACACTTTCCACGTCTCGAATTTAAAGAAATGTTTTTCTAAAGAAGATCTCACTATTCCGTTAGATGAAATCCAAATCAACGAAAAACTTCAATTCATCGAAGAACCCGTCGAAATAATGGATCGTGAGGTTAAAAGACTTAAGCAAAACAAGATACCAATTGTTAAAGTTCGATGGAATGCTCGTAGAGGACCTGAGTTCACCTGGGAGCGTGAAGATCAGATGAAGAAGAAATACCCGCATCTATTTCCAGAAGATTCGTCAACACCTTCAACAGCTTAAAATTTCGGGACGAAATTTATTTAACGGGTAGGTACTGTAGTGACCCGAACTTTTCCATGTTTATATATATTAATTGAGATTGATATTTACATGATTAAATGTTTCCAACATGTTAAGCAATCAAACTTGTTAAGACTTGATTAATTGAAATAGGTTTCATATAGACAATTGACCACCCAAGTTCACCGGTGATTCACGAACGTTAAAACTTGTAAAAACTATATGATGACATATATATGGTTATATATATAGTTAACATTATATTATGATAAGTAAACATATCATTAAGTATATTAACAATGAACTACATATGTAAAAACAAGACTACTAACTTAATGATTTTGAAGCGAGACATATATGTAACGATTATCGTTGTAACGACATTTAATGTATATATATCATATTAAGAGATATTCGTACATCATAATATCATGATAATATAATAATTTAAAATCTCTTTTGATATTATAAACATTGGGTTAACAACATTTAACAAGATCGTTAACCTAAAGGTTTCAAAACAACATTTACATGTAACGACTAACGATGACTTAACGACTCAGTTAAAATGTATATACATGTAGTGTTTTAATATGTATTTATACACTTTTGAAAGACTTCAATACACTTATCAAAATACTTCTACTTAACAAAAATGCTTACAATTACATCCTCGTTCAGTTTCATCAACAATTCTACTCGTATGCACCCGTATTCGTACTCGTACAATACACAGCTTTTAGATGTATGTACTATTGGTATATACACTCCAATGATCAGCTCTTAGCAGCCCATGTGAGTCACCTAACACATGTGGGAACCATCATTTGGCAACTAGCATGAAATATCTCATAAAATTACAAAAATATGAGTAATCATTCATGACTTATTTACATGAAAACAAAATTACATATCCTTTATATCTAATCCATACACCAACGACCAAAAACACCTACAAACACTTTCATTCTTCAATTTTATTCATCTAATTGATCTCTCTCAAGTTCTATCTTCAAGTTCTAAGTGTTCTTCATAAACTCCAAAAGTTCTAGTTTCATAAAATCAAGAATACTTTCAAGTTTGCTAGCTCACTTCCAATCTTGTAAGGTGATCATCCAACCTCAAGAAATCTTTGTTTCTTACAGTAGGTTATCATTCTAATACAAGGTAATAATCATATTCAAACTTTGGTTCAATTTCTATAACTATAACAATCTTATTTCAAGTGATGATCTTACTTGAACTTGTTTTCGTGTCATGATTCTGCTTCAAGAACTTCGAGCCATCCAAGGATCCATTGAAGCTAGATCCATTTTTCTCTTTTCCAGTAGATTTATCCAAGGAACTTAAGGTAGTAATGATGTTCATAACATCATTCGATTCATACATATAAAGCTATCTTATTCGAAGGTTTAAATTTGTAATCACTAGAACATAGTTTAGTTAATTCTAAACTTGTTCGCAAACAAAAGTTAATCCTTCTAACTTGACTTTTAAAATCAACTAAACACATGTTCTATATCTATATGATATGCTAACTTAATGATTTAAAACCTGGAAACACGAAAAACACTGTAAAACCGAATTTACGCCGTCGTAGTAACACCGCGGGCTGTTTTGGGTTAGTTAATTAAAAACTATGATAAACTTTGATTTTAAAGTTGTTATTCTGAGAAAATGATTTTTATTATGAACATGAAACTATATCCAAAAATTATGATTAAACTCAAAGTGGAAGTATGTTTTCTAAAATGGTCATCTAGACGTCGTTCTTTCGACTGAAATGACTACCTTTACAAAAATGACTTGTAACTTATTTTTCCGACTACAAACCTATACTTTTCTGTTTAGATTCATAAAATAGAGTTCAATATGAAACCATATCAATTTGATTCACTCAAAACGGATTTAAAATGAAGAAGTTATGGGTAAAACAAGATTGGATAATTTTTCTCATTTTAGCTACGTGAAAATTGGTAACAAATCTATTCCAACCATAACTTAATCAACTTGTGTTGTATATTATGTAATCTTGAGATACCATAGACACGTATACAATGTTTCGACCTATCATGTCGACACATCTATATATATTTCGGAACAACCATAGACACTCTATATGTGAATGTTGGAGTTAGCTATACAGGGTTGAGGTTGATTCCAAAATATATATAGTTTGAGTTGTGATCAATACTGAGATACGTATACACTGGGTCGTGGATTGATTCAAGATAATATTTATCGATTTATTTCTGTACATCTAACTGTGGACAACTAGTTGTAGGTTACTAACGAGGACAGCTGACTTAATAAACTTAAAACATCAAAATATATTAAAAGTGTTGTAAATATATTTTGAACATACTTTGATATATATGTATATATTGTTATAGGTTCGTGAATCAACCAGTGGCCAAGTCTTACTTCCCGACGAAGTAAAAATCTGTGAAAGTGAGTTATAGTCCCACTTTTAAAATCTAATATTTTTGGGATGAGAATACATGCAGGTTTTATAAATGATTTACAAAATAGACACAAGTACGTGAAACTACATTCTATGGTTGAATTATCGAAATCGAATATGCCCCTTTTTATTAAGTCTGGTAATCTAAGAATTAGGGAACAGACACCCTAATTGACGCGAATCCTAAAGATAGATCTATTGGGCCTAACAAACCCCATCCAAAGTACCGGATGCTTTAGTACTTCGAAATTTATATCATATCCGAAGGGTGTCCCGGAATGATGGGGATATTCTTAAATATGCATCTTGTTAATGTCGGTTACCAGGTGTTCACCATATGAATGATTTTTATCTCTATGTATGGGATGTGTATTGAAATATGAAATCTTGTGGTCTATTATTATGATTTGATAATATATAGGTTAAACCTATAACTCACCAACATTTTTTGTTGACATTTTAAGCATGTTTATTCTCAGGTGATTATTAAGAGCTTCCGCTATCGCATACTTAAATAAGGACGAGATTTGAAGTCCATGCTTGTATGATATTGTGTAAAAACTGCATTCAAGAAACTTTTTTTCGTTGTAACATATTTGTATTGTAAACCATTATGTAATGGTCGTGTGTAAACAGGATATTATAGATTATCATTATTTGATAATCTACGTAAAGCTTTTTAAACCTTTATTGATGAAATAAAGGTTATGGTTTGTTTTAAAATGAATGCAATCTTTGAAAAACGTCTCATATAGAGGTCAAAACCTCGCAACGAAATCAATTAATATGGAACGTTTTTAATCAATAAGAACGGGACATTTCAGTCCCGTTCTTATTGATTAAAAACGTTCCATATTAATTGATTTCGTTGCGAGGTTTTGACCTCTATATGAGACGTTTTTCAAAGATTGCATTCATTTTAAAACAAACCATAACCTTTATTTCATCAATAAAGGTTTAAAAAGCTTTACGTAGATTATCAAATAATGATAATCTATAATATCCTGTTTACACACGACCATTACATAATGGTTTACAATACAAATATGTTACAACGAAAAAAAGTTTCTTGAATGCAGTTTTTACACAATATCATACAAGCATGGACTTCAAATCTCGTCCTTATTTAAGTATGCGATAGCGGAAGCTCTTAATAATCACCTGAGAATAAACATGCTTAAAATGTCAACAAAAAATGTTGGTGAGTTATAGGTTTAACCTATATATTATCAAATCATAATAATAGACCACAAGATTTCATATTTCAATACACATCCCATACATAGAGATAAAAATCATTCATATGGTGAACACCTGGTAACCGACATTAACAAGATGCATATTTAAGAATATCCCCATCATTCCGGGACACCCTTCGGATATGATATAAATTTCCAAGTACTAAAGCATCCGGTACTTTGGATGGGGTTTGTTAGGCCCAATAGATCTATCTTTAGGATTCGCGTCAATTAGGGTGTCTGTTCCCTAATTCTTAGATTACCAGACTTAATAAAAAGGGGCATATTCGATTTCGATAATTCAACCATAGAATGTAGTTTCACGTACTTGTGTCTATTTTGTAAATCATTTATAAAACCTGCATGTATTCTCATCCCAAAAATATTAGATTTTAAAAGTGGGACTATAACTCACTTTCACAGATTTTTACTTCGTCGGGAAGTAAGACTTGGCCACTGGTTGATTCACGAACCTATAACAATATATACATATATATCAAAGTATGTTCAAAATATATTTACAACACTTTTAATATATTTTGATGTTTTAAGTTTATTAAGTCAGCTGTCCTCGTTAGTAACCTACAACTAGTTGTCCACAGTTAGATGTACAGAAATAAATCGATAAATATTATCTTGAATCAATCCACGACCCAGTGTATACGTATCTCAGTATTGATCACAACTCAAACTATATATATTTTGGAATCAACCTCAACCCTGTATAGCTAACTCCAACATTCACATATAGAGTGTCTATGGTTGTTCCGAAATATATATAGATGTGTCGACATGATAGGTCGAAACATTGTATACGTGTCTATGGTATCTCAAGATTACATAATATACAACACAAGTTGATTAAGTTATGGTTGGAATAGATTTGTTACCAATTTTCACGTAGCTAAAATGAGAAAAATTATCCAATCTTGTTTTACCCATAACTTCTTCATTTTAAATCCGTTTTGAGTGAATCAAATTGATATGGTTTCATATTGAACTCTATTTTATGAATCTAAACAGAAAAGTATAGGTTTGTAGTCGGAAAAATAAGTTACAAGTCATTTTTGTAAAGGTAGTCATTTCAGTCGAAAGAACGACGTCTAGATGACCATTTTAGAAAACATACTTCCACTTTGAGTTTAATCATAATTTTTGGATATAGTTTCATGTTCATAATAAAAATCATTTTCTCAGAATAACAACTTTAAAATCAAAGTTTATCATAGTTTTTAATTAACTAACCCAAAACAGCCCGCGGTGTTACTACGACGGCGTAAATTCGGTTTTACAGTGTTTTTCGTGTTTCCAGGTTTTAAATCATTAAGTTAGCATATCATATAGATATAGAACATGTGTTTAGTTGATTTTAAAAGTCAAGTTAGAAGGATTAACTTTTGTTTGCGAACAAGTTTAGAATTAACTAAACTATGTTCTAGTGATTACAAATTTAAACCTTCGAATAAGATAGCTTTATATGTATGAATCGAATGATGTTATGAACATCATTACTACCTTAAGTTCCTTGGATAAATCTACTGGAAAAGAGAAAAATGGATCTAGCTTCAATGGATCCTTGGATGGCTCGAAGTTCTTGAAGCAGAATCATGACACGAAAACAAGTTCAAGTAAGATCATCACTTGAAATAAGATTGTTATAGTTATAGAAATTGAACCAAAGTTTGAATATGATTATTACCTTGTATTAGAATGATAACCTACTGTAAGAAACAAAGATTTCTTGAGGTTGGATGATCACCTTACAAGATTGGAAGTGAGCTAGCAAACTTGAAAGTATTCTTGATTTTATGAAACTAGAACTTTTGGAGTTTATGAAGAACACTTAGAACTTGAAGATAGAACTTGAGAGAGATCAATTAGATGAATAAAATTGAAGAATGAAAGTGTTTGTAGGTGTTTTTGGTCGTTGGTGTATGGATTAGATATAAAGGATATGTAATTTTGTTTTCATGTAAATAAGTCATGAATGATTACTCATATTTTTGTAATTTTATGAGATATTTCATGCTAGTTGCCAAATGATGGTTCCCACATGTGTTAGGTGACTCACATGGGCTGCTAAGAGCTGATCATTGGAGTGTATATACCAATAGTACATACATCTAAAAGCTGTGTATTGTACGAGTACGAATACGGGTGCATACGAGTAGAATTGTTGATGAAACTGAACGAGGATGTAATTGTAAGCATTTTTGTTAAGTAGAAGTATTTTGATAAGTGTATTGAAGTCTTTCAAAAGTGTATAAATACATATTAAAACACTACATGTATATACATTTTAACTGAGTCGTTAAGTCATCGTTAGTCGTTACATGTAAATGTTGTTTTGAAACCTTTAGGTTAACGATCTTGTTAAATGTTGTTAACCCAATGTTTATAATATCAAAAGAGATTTTAAATTATTATATTATCATGATATTATGATGTACGAATATCTCTTAATATGATATATATACATTAAATGTCGTTACAACGATAATCGTTACATATATGTCTCGCTTCAAAATCATTAAGTTAGTAGTCTTGTTTTTACATATGTAGTTCATTGTTAATATACTTAATGATATGTTTACTTATCATAATATAATGTTAACTATATATATAACCATATATATGTCATCATATAGTTTTTACAAGTTTTAACGTTCGTGAATCACCGGTGAACTTGGGTGGTCAATTGTCTATATGAAACCTATTTCAATTAATCAAGTCTTAACAAGTTTGATTGCTTAACATGTTGGAAACATTTAATCATGTAAATATCAATCTCAATTAATATATATAAACATGGAAAAGTTCGGGTCACTACAGTACCTACCCGTTAAATAAATTTCGTCCCGAAATTTTAAGCTGTTGAAGGTGTTGACGAATCTTCTGGAAATAGATGCGGGTATTTCTTCTTCATCTGATCTTCACGCTCCCAGGTGAACTCAGGTCCTCTACGAGCATTCCATCGAACTTTAACAATTGGTATCTTGTTTTGCTTAAGTCTTTTAACCTCACGATCCATTATTTCGACGGGTTCTTCGATGAATTGAAGTTTTTCGTTGATTTGGATTTCATCTAACGGAATAGTGAGATCTTCTTTAGAAAAACATTTCTTTAAATTCGAGACGTGGAAAGTGTTATGTACAGCCGCGAGTTGTTGAGGTAACTCTAGTCGGTAAGCTACTGGTCCGATACGATCAATAATCTTGAATGGTCCAATATACCTTGGATTTAATTTCCCTCGTTTACCAAATCGAACAACGCCTTTCCAAGGTGCAACTTTAAGCATGACCATCTCTCCAATTTCAAATTCTATATCTTTTCTTTTAATGTCAGCGTAGCTCTTTTGTCGACTTTGGGCGGTTTTCAACCGTTGTTGAATTTGGATGATCTTCTCGGTAGTTTCTTGTATAATCTCCGGACCCGTAATCTGTCTATCCCCCACTTCACTCCAACAAATCGGAGACCTGCACTTTCTACCATAAAGTGCTTCAAACGGCGCCATCTCAATGCTTGAATGGTAGCTGTTGTTGTAGGAAAATTCTGCTAACGGTAGATGTCGATCCCAACTGTTTCCGAAATCAATAACACATGCTCGTAGCATGTCTTCAAGCGTTTGTATCGTCCTTTCGCTCTGCCCATCAGTTTGTGGATGATAGGCAGTACTCATGTCTAGACGAGTTCCTAATGCTTGCTGTAATGTCTGCCAGAATCTTGAAATAAATCTGCCATCCCTATCAGAGATAATAGAGATTGGTATTCCATGTCTGGAGATGACTTCCTTCAAATACAGTCGTGCTAACTTCTCCATCTTGTCATCTTCTCTTATTGGCAAGAAGTGTGCTGATTTGTTATAAACATGCTTAAGTCATATAGTTTTTTTTTTACAAGTTTTAACGTTCGTGAATCACCGGTCAACTTGGGTGGTCAACGTTCTTGGTCATTCTAGTCGGTAAGCTGTGTATCATCAAATGCGGGTGAAAGAAGATGATATTCCAAAGACTGCTTTCAGAACACGTTACGGTCATTACGAGTTTATGGTCATGCCGTTTGGTTTAACTAATGCACCAGCTGTGTTCATGGACCTTATGAACCGAGTGTGTGGACCATACCTTGACAAGTTTGTCATTGTTTTCATTGATGACATACTTATTTACTCAAAGAATGACCAAGAACACGGTGAACATTTGAGAAAGGTGTTAGAAGTATTGAGAAAGGAAGAATTGTACGCTAAGTTTTCAAAGTGTGCATTTTGGTTGGAAGAAGTTCAATTCCTCGGTCACATAGTGAACAAAGAAGGTATTAAGGTGGATCCGGCAAAGATAGAAACTGTTGAAAAGTGGGAAACCCCGAAAACTCCGAAACACATACGCCAGTTTTTAGGACTAGCTGGTTACTACAGAAGGTTCATCCAAGACTTTTCCAGAATAGCAAAACCCTTGACTGCATTAACGCATAAAGGGAAGAAATTTGAATGGAATGATGAACAAGAGAAAGCGTTTCAGTTATTGAAGAAAAAGCTAACTACGGCACCTATATTGTCATTGCCTGAAGGGAATGATGATTTTGTGATTTATTGTGATGCATCAAAGCAAGGTCTCGGTTGTGTATTAATGCAACGAACGAAGGTGATTGCTTATGCGTCTAGACAATTGAAGATTCACGAACAAAATTATACGACGCATGATTTGGAATTAGGCGCGGTTGTTTTTGCATTAAAGACTTGGAGGCACTACTTATATGGGGTCAAAAGTATTATATATACCGACCACAAAAGTCTTCAACACATATTTAATCAGAAACAACTGAATATGAGGCAGCGTAGGTGGATTGAATTATTGAATGATTACGACTTTGAGATTCGTTACCACCCGGGGAAGGCAAATGTGGTAGCCGATGCCTTGAGCAGGAAGGACAGAGAACCCATTCGAGTAAAATCTATGAATATAATGATTCATAATAACATTACTACTCAAATAAAGGAGGCGCAACAAGGAGTTTTAAAAGAGGGAAATTTAAAGGATGAAATACCCAAAGGATCGGAGAAGCATCTTAATATTCGGGAAGACGGAAGCCGGTATAGGGCTGAAAGGATTTGGGTACCAAAATTTGGAGATATGAGAGAAATGGTACTTAGAGAAGCTCATAAAACCAGATACTCAATACATCCTGGAACGGGGAAGATGTACAAGGATCTCAAGAAACATTTTTGGTGGCCGGGTATGAAAGCCGATGTTGCTAAATACGTAGGAGAATGTTTGACGTGTTCTAAGGTCAAAGCTGAGCATCAGAAACCATCAGGTCTACTTCAACAACCCGAAATCCCGGAATGGAAATGGGAAAACATTACCATGGATTTCATCACTAAATTGCCAAGGACTGCAAGTGGTTTTGATACTATTTGGGTAATAGTTGATCGTCTCACCAAATCCGCACACTTCCTACCAATAAGAGAAGATGACAAGATGGAGAAGTTAGCACGACTGTATTTGAAGGAAGTCATCTCCAGACATGGAATACCAATCTCTATTATCTCTGATAGGGATGGCAGATTTATTTCAAGATTCTGGCAGACATTACAGCAAGCATTAGGAACTCGTCTAGACATGAGTACTGCCTATCATCCACAAACTGATGGGCAGAGCGAAAGGACGATACAAACGCTTGAAGACATGCTACGAGCTTGTGTTATTGATTTCGGAAACAGTTGGGATCGACATCTACCGTTAGCAGAATTTTCCTACAACAACAGCTACCATTCAAGCATTGAGATGGCGCCGTTTGAAGCACTTTATGGTAGAAAGTGCAGGTCTCCGATTTGTTGGAGTGAAGTGGGGGATAGACAGATTACGGGTCCGGAGATTATACAAGAAACTACCGAGAAGATCATCCAAATTCAACAACGGTTGAAAACCGCCCAAAGTCGACAAAAGAGCTACGCTGACATTAAAAGAAAAGATATAGAATTTGAAATTGGAGAGATGGTCATGCTTAAAGTTGCACCTTGGAAAGGCGTTGTTCGATTTGGTAAACGAGGGAAATTAAATCCAAGGTATATTGGACCATTCAAGATTATTGATCGTGTCGGACCAGTAGCTTACCGACTAGAGTTACCTCAACAACTCGCGGCTGTACATAACACTTTCCACGTCTCGAATTTAAAGAAATGTTTTGCTAAAGAAGATCTCACTATTCCGTTAGATGAAATCCAAATCAACGAAAAACTTCAATTCATCGAAGAACCCGTCGAAATAATGGATCGTGAGGTTAAAAGACTTAAGCAAAACAAGATACCAATTGTTAAGGTTCGATGGAATGCTCGTAGAGGACCCGAGTTCACCTGGGAGCGTGAAGATCAGATGAAGAAGAAATACCCGCATCTATTTCCAGAAGATTCGTCAACACCTTCAACAGCTTAAAATTTCGGGGCGAAATTTATTTAACGGGTAGGTACTGTAGTGACCCGAACTTTTCCATGTTTATATATATTAACTGAGATTGATGTTTACATGATTAAATGTTTCCAACATGTTAAGCAATCAAACTTGTTAAGACTTGATTAATTGAAATAGGTTTCATATAGACAATTGACCACCCAAGTTGACCGGTGATTCACGAACGTTAAAACTTGTAAAAAACTATATGATGACATATATATGGTTATATATATAGTTAACATGATATTATGATAAGTAAACATATCATTAATTATATTAACAATGAACTACATATGTAAAAACAAGACTACTAACTTAATGATTTTGAAACGAGACATATATGTAACGTTTATCGTTGTAACGACATTTAATGTATATATATCATATTAAGAGATATTCGTACATCATAATATCATAATAATATAATAATTTAAAATCTCTTTTGTTATTATAAACATTGGGTTAACAACATTTAACAAGATCGTTAACCTAAAGGTTTCAAAACAACACTTACATGTAACGACTAACGATGACTTAACGACTCAGTTAAAATGTATATACATGTAGTGTTTTAATATGTATTTATACACTTTTGAAAGACTTCAATACACTTATCAAAATACTTCTACTTAACAAAAATGCTTACAATTACATTCTCGTTCAGTTTCATCAACAATTCTACTCGTATGCACCCGTATTCGTACTCGTACAATACACAGCTTTTAGATGTATGTACTATTGGTATATACACTCCAATGATCAGCTCTTAGCAGCCCATGTGAGTCACCTAACACATGTGGGAACCATCATTTGGCAACTAGCATGAAATATCTCATAAGATTACAAAAATATGAGTAATCATTCATGACTTATTTACATGAAAACAAAATTACATATCCTTTATATCTAATCCATACACCAACGACCAAAAACACCTACAAACACTTTCATTCTTCAATTTTCTTCATCTAATTGAACTCTCTCAAGTTCTATCTTCAAGTTCTAAGTGTTCTTCATAAATTCCAAAAGTTCTAGTTTCATAAAATCAAGAATACTTTCAAGTTTGCTAGCTCACTTCCAATCTTGTAAGGTGATCATCCAACCTCAAGAAATCTTTGTTTCTTACAGTAGGTTATCATTCTAATACAAGGTAATAATCATATTCAAACTTTGGTTCAATTTCTATAACTATAACAATCTTATTTCAAGTGATGATCTTACTTGAACTTGTTTTCGTGTCATGATTTTGCTTCAAGAACTTTGAGCCATCCAAGGATCCATTGAAGCTAGATCCATTTTTATCTTTTCCAGTAGGTTCATCCAAGGAACTTAAGGTAGTAATGATGTTCATAACATCATTCAATTCATACATATAAAGCTATCTTATTCGAAGGTTTAAACTTGTAATCACTAGAACATAGTTTAGTTAATTCTAAACTTGTTCGCAAACAAAAGTTAATCCTTCTAACTTGACTTTTAAAATCAACTAAACACATGTTCTATATCTATATGATATGCTAACTTAATGATTTAAAACCTGGAAACACGAAAAACACCATAAAACCGGATTTACGCCGTCGTAGTAACACCGCGGGCTGTTTTGGGTTAGTTAATTAAAAACTATGATAAACTTTGATTTAAAAGTTGTTATTCTGAGAAAATGATTTTTATTATGAACATGAAACTATATCCAAAAATTATGGTTAAACTCAAAGTGGAAGTATGTTTTCTAAAATGGTCATCTAGACGTCGTTCTTTCGACTGAAATGACTACCTTTACAAAAACGACTTGTAACTTATTTTTCCGACTATAAACCTATACTTTTTTTGTTTAGATTCATAAAATAGAGTTCAATATGAAACCATAGCAATTTGATTCACTCAAAACGGATTTAAAATGAAGAAGTTATGGGTAAAACAAGATTGGATAATTTTTCTCATTTTAGCTACGTGAAAATTGGTAACAAATCTATTCCAACCATAACTTAATCAACTTGTATTATATATTATGTAATCTTGAGATACCATAGACACGTATACAATGTTTCGACCTATCATGTCGACACATCTATATATATTTCGGAACAACCATAGACACTCTATATGTGAATGTTGGAGTTAGCTATACAGGGTTGAGGTTGATTCCAAAATATATATAGTTTGAGTTGTGATCAATACTGAGATACGTATACACTGGGTCGTGGATTGATTCAAGATAATATTTATCGATTTATTTCTGTACATCTAACTGTGGACAACTAGTTGTAGGTTACTAACGAGGACAGCTGACTTAATAAACTTAAAACATCAAAATATATTAAAAGTGTTGTAAATATATTTTGAACATACTTTGATATATATGTATATATTGTTATAGGTTCGTGAATCAACCAGTGGCCAAGTCTTACTTCCCGACGAAGTAAAAATCTGTGAAAGTGAGTTATAGTCCCACTTTTAAAATCTAATATTTTTGGGATGAGAATACATGCAGGTTTTATAAATGATTTACAAAATAGACACAAGTACGTGAAACTACATTCTATGGTTGAATTATCGAAATCGAATATGCCCCTTTTTATTAAGTCTGGTAATCTAAGAATTAGGGAACAGACACCCTAATTGACGCGAATCCTAAAGATAGATCTATTGGGCCTAACAAACCCCATCCAAAGTACCGGATGCTTTAGTACTTCGAAATTTATATCATATCCGAAGGGTGTCCCGGAATGATGGGGATATTCTTATATATGCATCTTGTTATTGTCGGTTACCAGGTGTTCACCATATGAATGATTTTTATCTCTATGTATGGGATGTGTATTGAAATATGAAATCTTGTGGTCTATTGTTACGATTTGATATATATAGGTTAAACCTATAACTCACCAACATTTTTGTTGACGTTTTAAGCATGTTTATTCTCAGGTGATTATTAAGAGCTTCCGCTGTCACATACTTAAATAAGGACAAGATTTGGAGTCCATGCTTGTATGATATTGTGTAAAAACTGCATTCAAGAAACTTATTTTGTTGTAACATATTTGTATTGTAAACCATTATGTAATGGTCGTGTGTAAACAGGATATTTTAGATTATCATTATTTGATAATCTACGTAAAGCGTTTTAAACCTTTATTGATGAAATAAAGGTTATGGTTTGTTTAAAAATGAATGCAGTCTTTGAAAAACGTCTCATATAGAGGTCAAAACCTCGCAACGAAATCAAGTAATATGGAACGTTTTTAATCAATAAGAACGGGACAACTGAAATGTCCCGTTCTTATTGATTAAAAACGTTCCATATTAATTGATTTCGTTGCGAGGTTTTGACCTCTATATGAGACGTTTTTCAAAGACTGCATTCATTTTTAAACAAACCATAACCTTTATTTCATCAATAAAGGTTTAAAAAGCTTTACGTAGATTATCAAATAATGATAATCTAATATATCCTGTTTACACACGACCATTACATAATGGTTTACAATACAAATATGTTACAACAAAATAAGTTTCTTGAATGCAGTTTTTACACAATATCATACAAGCATGGACTCCAAATCTTGTCCTTATTTAAGTATGCGACAGCGGAAGCTCTTAATAATCACCTGAGAATAAACATGCTTAAAACGTCAACAAAAATGTTGGTGAGTTATAGGTTTAACCTATATATATCAAATCGTAACAATAGACCACAAGATTTCATATTTCAATACACATCCCATACATAGAGATAAAAATCATTCATATGGTGAACACCTGGTAACCGACAATAACAAGATGCATATATAAGAATATCCCCATCATTCCGGGACACCCTTCGGATATGATATAAATTTCGAAGTACTAAAGCATCCGGTACTTTGGATGGGGTTTGTTAGGCCCAATAGATCTATCTTTAGGATTCGCGTCAATTAGGGTGTCTGTTCCCTAATTCTTAGATTACCAGACTTAATAAAAAGGGGCATATTCGATTTCGATAATTCAACCATAGAATGTAGTTTCACGTACTTGTGTCTATTTTGTAAATCATTTATAAAACCTGCATGTATTCTCATCCCAAAAATATTAGATTTTAAAAGTGGGACTATAACTCACTTTCACAGATTTTTACTTCGTCGGGAAGTAAGACTTGGCCACTGGTTGATTCACGAACCTATAACAATATATACATATATATCAAAGTATGTTCAAAATATATTTACAACACTTTTAATATATTTTGATGTTTTAAGTTTATTAAGTCAGCTGTCCTCGTTAGTAACCTACAACTAGTTGTCCACAGTTAGATGTACAGAAATAAATCGATAAATATTATCTTGAATCAATCCACGACCCAGTGTATACGTATCTCAGTATTGATCACAACTCAAACTATATATATTTTGGAATCAACCTCAACCCTGTATAGCTAACTCCAACATTCACATATAGAGTGTCTATGGTTGTTCCGAAATATATATAGATGTGTCGACATGATAGGTCGAAACATTGTATACGTGTCTATGGTATCTCAAGATTACATAATATATAATACAAGTTGATTAAGTTATGGTTGGAATAGATTTGTTACCAATTTTCACGTAGCTAAAATGAGAAAAATTATCCAATCTTGTTTTACCCATAACTTCTTCATTTTAAATCCGTTTTGAGTGAATCAAATTGCTATGGTTTCATATTGAACTCTATTTTATGAATCTAAACAAAAAAAGTATAGGTTTCTAGTCGGAAAAATAAGTTACAAGTCGTTTTTGTAAAGGTAGTCATTTCAGTCGAAAGAACGACGTCTAGATGACCATTTTAGAAAACATACTTCCACTTTGAGTTTAACCATAATTTTTGGATATAGTTTCATGTTCATAATAAAAATCATTTTCTCAGAATAACAACTTTTAAATCAAAGTTTATCATAGTTTTTAATTAACTAACCCAAAACAGCCCGCGGTGTTACTAAGACGGCGTAAATTCGGTTTTACAGTGTTTTTCGTGTTTCCAGGTTTTAAATCATTAAGTTAGCATATCATATAGATATAGAACATGTGTTTAGTTGATTTTAAAAGTCAAGTTAGAAGGATTAACTTTTGTTTGCGAACAAGTTTAGAATTAACTAAACTATGTTCTAGTGATTACAAATTTAAACCTTCGAATAAGATAGCTTTATATGTATGAATCGAATGATGTTATGAACATCATTACTACCTTAAGTTCCTTGGATAAATCTACTGGAAAAGAGAAAAATGGATCTAGCTTCAATGGATCCTTGGATGGCTCGAAGTTCTTGAAGCAGAATCATGACACGAAAACAAGTTCAAGTAAGATCATCACTTGAAATAAGATTGTTATAGTTATAGAAATTGAACCAAAGTTTGAATATGATTATTACCTTGTATTAGAATGATAACCTACTGTAAGAAACAAAGATTTCTTGAGGTTGGATGATCACCTTACAAGATTGGAAGTGAGCTAGCAAACTTGAAAGTATTCTTGATTTTATGAAACTAGAACTTTTGGAGTTTATGAAGAACACTTAGAACTTGAAGATAGAACTTGAGAGAGATCAATTAGATGAATAAAATTGAAGAATGAAAGTGTTTGTAGGTGTTTTTGGTCGTTGGTGTATGGATTAGATATAAAGGATATGTAATTTTGTTTTCATGTAAATAAGTCATGAATGATTACTCATATTTTTGTAATTTTATGAGATATTTCATGCTAGTTGCCAAATGATGGTTCCCACATGTGTTAGGTGACTCACATGGGCTGCTAAGAGCTGATCATTGGAGTGTATATACCAATAGTACATACATCTAAAAGCTGTGTATTGTACGAGTACGAATACGGGTGCATACGAGTAGAATTGTTGATGAAACTGAACGAGGATGTAATTGTAAGCATTTTTGTTAAGTAGAAGTATTTTGATAAGTGTATTGAAGTCTTTCAAAAGTGTATAAATACATATTAAAACACTACATGTATATACATTTTAACTGAGTCGTTAAGTCATCGTTAGTCGTTACATGTAAATGTTGTTTTGAAACCTTTAGGTTAACGATCTTGTTAAATGTTGTTAACCCAATGTTTATAATATCAAAAGAGATTTTAAATTATTATATTATCATGATATTATGATGTACGAATATCTCTTAATATGATATATATACATTAAATGTCGTTACAACGATAATCGTTACATATATGTCTCGCTTCAAAATCATTAAGTTAGTAGTCTTGTTTTTACATATGTAGTTCATTGTTAATATACTTAATGATATGTTTACTTATCATAATATAATGTTAACTATATATATAACCATATATATGTCATCATATAGTTTTTACAAGTTTTAACGTTCGTGAATCACCGGTGAACTTGGGTGGTCAATTGTCTATATGAAACCTATTTCAATTAATCAAGTCTTAACAAGTTTGATTGCTTAACATGTTGGAAACATTTAATCATGTAAATATCAATCTCAATTAATATATATAAACATGGAAAAGTTCGGGTCACTACAGTACCTACCCGTTAAATAAATTTCGTCCCGAAATTTTAAGCTGTTGAAGGTGTTGACGAATCTTCTGGAAATAGATGCGGGTATTTCTTCTTCATCTGATCTTCACGCTCCCAGGTGAACTCAGGTCCTCTACGAGCATTCCATCGAACTTTAACAATTGGTATCTTGTTTTGCTTAAGTCTTTTAACCTCACGATCCATTATTTCGACGGGTTCTTCGATGAATTGAAGTTTTTCGTTGATTTGGATTTCATCTAACGGAATAGTGAGATCTTCTTTAGAAAAACATTTCTTTAAATTCGAGACGTGGAAAGTGTTATGTACAGCCGCGAGTTGTTGAGGTAACTCTAGTCGGTAAGCTACTGGTCCGATACGATCAATAATCTTGAATGGTCCAATATACCTTGGATTTAATTTCCCTCGTTTACCAAATCGAACAACGCCTTTCCAAGGTGCAACTTTAAGCATGACCATCTCTCCAATTTCAAATTCTATATCTTTTCTTTTAATGTCAGCGTAGCTCTTTTGTCGACTTTGGGCGGTTTTCAACCGTTGTTGAATTTGGATGATCTTCTCGGTAGTTTCTTGTATAATCTCCGGACCCGTAATCTGTCTATCCCCCACTTCACTCCAACAAATCGGAGACCTGCACTTTCTACCATAAAGTGCTTCAAACGGCGCCATCTCAATGCTTGAATGGTAGCTGTTGTTGTAGGAAAATTCTGCTAACGGTAGATGTCGATCCCAACTGTTTCCGAAATCAATAACACATGCTCGTAGCATGTCTTCAAGCGTTTGTATCGTCCTTTCGCTCTGCCCATCAGTTTGTGGATGATAGGCAGTACTCATGTCTAGACGAGTTCCTAATGCTTGCTGTAATGTCTGCCAGAATCTTGAAATAAATCTGCCATCCCTATCAGAGATAATAGAGATTGGTATTCCATGTCTGGAGATGACTTCCTTCAAATACAGTCGTGCTAACTTCTCCATCTTGTCATCTTCTCTTATTGGCAAGAAGTGTGCTGATTTGGAGAGACGGTCAACTATTACCCAAATAGTATCAAAACCACTTGCAGTCCTTGGCAATTTAGTGATGAAATCCATGGTAATGTTTTCCCATTTCCATTCCGGGATTTCGGGTTGTTGAAGTAGACCTGATGGTTTCTGATGCTCAGCTTTGACCTTAGAACACGTCAAACATTCTCCTACGTATTTAGCAACATCGGCTTTCATACCCGGCCACCAAAAATGTTTCTTGAGATCCTTGTACATCTTCCCCGTTCCAGGATGTATTGAGTATCTGGTTTTATGAGCTTCCCTAAGTACCATTTCTCTCATATCTCCAAATTTTGGTACCCAAATCCTTTCAGCCCTATACCGGGTTCCGTCTTCCCGAATATTAAGATGCTTCTTCGATCCTTTGGGTATTTCATCCTTTAAATTTCCCTCTTTTAAAACTCCTTGTTGCGCCTCCTTTATTTGAGTAGTAAGGTTATTATGAATCATTATATTCATAGATTTTACTCGAATGGGTTCTCTGTCCTTCCTGCTCAAGGCATTGGCTACCACATTTGCCTTCCCCGGGTGGTAACGAATCTCAAAGTCGTAATCATTCAATAATTCAATCCACCTACGCTGCCTCATATTCAGCTGTTTCTGATTAAATATGTGTTGAAGACTTTTGTGGTCGGTATATATAATACTTTTGACCCCATATAAGTAGTGCCTCCAAGTCTTTAATGCAAAAACAACCGCGCCTAATTCCAAATCATGCGTCGTATAATTTTGTTCGTGAATCTTCAATTGTCTAGACGCATAAGCAATCACCTTCGTTCGTTGCATTAATACACAATCGAGACCTTGCTTTGATGCATCACAATAAATCACAAAATCATCATTCCCTTCAGGCAATGACAATATAGGTGCCGTAGTTAGCTTTTTTTTCAATAACTGAAACGCTTTCTCTTGTTCATCATTCCATTCAAATTTCTTCCCTTTATGCGTTAATGCAGTCAAGGGTTTTGCTATTCTGGAAAAGTCTTGGATGAACCTTCTGTAGTAACCAGCTAGTCCTAAAAACTGGCGTATGTGTTTCGGAGTTTTCGGGGTTTCCCACTTTTCAACAGTTTCTATCTTTGCCGGATCCACCTTAATACCTTCTTTGTTCACTATGTGACCGAGGAATTGAACTTCTTCCAACCAAAATGCACACTTTGAAAACTTAGCGTACAATTCTTCCTTCCTCAATACTTCTAACACCTTTCTCAAATGTTCACCGTGTTCTTGGTCATTCTTTGAGTAAATAAGTATGTCATCAATGAAAACAATGACAAACTTGTCAAGGTATGGTCCACACACTCGGTTCATAAGGTCCATGAACACAGCTGGTGCATTAGTTAAACCAAACGGCATGACCATAAACTCGTATTGACCGTAACGTGTTCTGAAAGCAGTCTTTGGAATATCATCTTCTTTCACCCGCATTTGATGATACCCGGAACGTAAGTCAATCTTTGAATAAACAGACGAGCCTTGTAGTTGATCAAATAAGTCGTCGATTCTCGGTAGTGGGTAGCGGTTCTTGATGGTAAGTTTGTTTAACTCTCGGTAGTCGATACATAACCTGAATGTACCATCTTTCTTCTTGACAAACAAAACAGGAGCTCCCCACGGTGATGTGCTTGGTCGAATGAAACCACGCTCTAAAAGTTCTTGTAATTGGCTTTGCAGTTCTTTCATCTCGCTGGGTGCGAGTCTGTAAGGAGCACGAGCTATTGGTGCAGCTCCTGGTACAAGATCTATTTGAAATTCAACGGATCGATGTGGGGGTAATCCCGGTAATTCTTTCGGAAATACATCGGGAAATTCTTTTGCAATGGGAACATCATTGATGCTCTTTTCTTCAGTTTGTACTTTCTCGACGTGTGCTAGAACAGCATAGCAACCTTTTCTTATTAGTTTTTGTGCCTTCAAATTACTAATAAGATGTAGCTTCGTGTTGCCCTTTTCTCCGTACACCATTAAGGGTTTTCCTTTTTCTCGTATAATGCGAATTGCATTTTTGTAACAAACGATCTCCGCTTTCACTTCTTTCAACCAGTCCATACCGATTATCACATCAAAACTCCCTAACTCTATGGGTATCAAATCAATCTTAAATGTTTCGCTAACCAGTTTAATTTCTCGATTCCGACATATATTATCTGCTGAAATTAATTTACCATTTGCTAATTCGAGTAAAAATTTACTATCCAAAGGCGTCAATGGACAACTTAATTTAGCACAAAAATCTCTACTCATATAGCTTCTATCCGCACCCGAATCAAATAAAACGTAAGCAGATTTATTGTCAATAAGAAACGTACCCGTAACAAGCTCCGGGTCTTCCTGTGCCTCTGCCGCATTAATATTGAAAACTCTTCCGCGGCCTTGTCCATTCGTGTTCTCCTGGTTCGGGCAATTTCTAATAATGTGGCCCGGTTTTCCACATTTATAACAAACTACATTGGCATAACTTGCTCCGACACTACTTGCTCCGCCATTACTCGTTCCAACACCATTTGTTCCTTTCGTTCTATTAACCCCTGGTCCGTAGACCTCACACTTCGCCACGCTATGACCATTTCTTTTACACTTGTTGCAAAATTTGGTGCAGAACCCCGAGTGATACTTTTCACACCTTTGGCATAGCTGCTTCTGATTGTTGTTATTGTTGCGGTTATTATTGTTGTTGGGATGATTGTTGTAGTTGCTGTTGTTGTTGTTGTTGTTGTTGTTGTTGGGCCGTTTGTTGTAGTTGCGATTGATGTTGCGATTGTTGGGATAATTGTTGCGATTATTGTTGTAATTGCTGTTGTTGTTGTATTGGTGATTCTTATCACCGTTTTCCTCCCACTTTCTTTTGACTTGCTTCACATTGGCCTCTTCAGTAGTCTGTTCTTTAATTCTTTCTTCAATCTGGTTCACTAGTTTGTGAGCCATTCTACATGCCTGTTGTATGGAGGCGGGCTCGTGTGAACTTATATCTTCTTGGATTCTTTCCGGTAATCCTTTCACAAACGCGTCGATCTTCTCTTCCTCATCTTCGAATGCTCCCGGACACAATAGGCACAATTCTGTGAATCGTCTTTCGTACGTGGTAATATCAAATCCTTGGGTTCGTAACCCTCTAAGTTCTGTCTTGAGCTTATTGACCTCGGTTCTGGGACGGTACTTCTCGTTCATCAAGTGCTTGAATGATGACCACGGTAGTGCGTACGCATCATCTTGTCCCACTTGCTCTAGATAGGTATTCCACCATGTTAACGCAGAACCTGTGAAGGTATGCGTAGCGTACTTCACTTTGTCCTCTTCAGTACACTTACTTATGGCAAACACCGATTCAACCTTCTCGGTCCACCGTTTCAATCCGATCGGTCCTTCGGTTCCATCAAATTCCAAAGGTTTGCAGGCAGTGAATTCTTTGTAGGTGCATCCTACACGATTTCCTGTACTGCTAGATCCAAGGTTATTGTTGGTATGTAGCGCAGCCTGTACTGCGGCTATGTTTGAAGCTAGAAAAGTACGGAATTCCTCTTCATTCATATTCACGGTGTGTCGAGTAGTCGGTGCCATTTCCTTCAAAATAGTTAAATGGAACAAGTTAATCATACAGAATATTAAGAGTAGTTAATAGTATTTCGTAGCATAATATGAACTCATTTATAAAAGCTTTTTCTTCATATTAGCGTTTTATAAGTTTAAATTCGGGTAGTACCTACCCGTTAAGTTCATACTTAGTAGCTAATATACAATTCAACTACTACAATTCTATATGAAAAACTGATTATAATAATATTTCGCGTTCAAACTTTTATACAATATTTTACAAACTTACAATACCGCTTATTTTACATAAAGCATGAAATATAGTACACAATAACTTTGATACAAGATAGTTGTGAAGATAATTCAAGCTAGTACACAAGTCGTTCAGCAAAGGCAATAAAGACACGTAATTCATACGTCCAGAAACAAGTCATGCATTCTGGTTTTACTAGGACTACTTCCCATCCTTGGTCTTGTGCAACATAACCGTTATGGCCGTTGATAAGACAGCGTGTTGTAACGTCGTCAAAGGGACGAGGGTTACGCCAAAGTAATATGGATTTATTATAATATATCCGGTACTGGGTCGTGGATTGATTCAAGATAATATTTATCGATTTATTTCTGTACATCTAACTGTGGACAACTAGTTGTAGGTTACTAACGAGGACAGCTGACTTAATAAACTTAAAACATCAAAATATATTAAAAGTGTTGTAAATATATTTTGAACATACTTTGATATATATGTATATATTGTTATAGGTTCGTGAATCAACCAGTGGCCAAGTCTTACTTCCCGACGAAGTAAAAATCTGTGAAAGTGAGTTATAGTCCCACTTTTAAAATCTAATATTTTTGGGATGAGAATACATGCAGGTTTTATAAATGATTTACAAAATAGACACAAGTACGTGAAACTACATTCTATGGTTGAATTATCGAAATCGAATATGCCCCTTTTTATTAAGTCTGGTAATCTAAGAATTAGGGAACAGACACCCTAATTGACGCGAATCCTAAAGATAGATCTATTGGGCCTAACAAACCCCATCCAAAGTACCGGATGCTTTAGTACTTCGAAATTTATATCATATCCGAAGGGTGTCCCGGAATGATGGGGATATTCTTATATATGCATCTTGTTATTGTCGGTTACCAGGTGTTCACCATATGAATGATTTTTATCTCTATGTATGGGATGTGTATTGAAATATGAAATCTTGTGGTCTATTGTTACGATTTGATATATATAGGTTAAACCTATAACTCACCAACATTTTTGTTGACGTTTTAAGCATGTTTATTCTCAGGTGATTATTAAGAGCTTCCGCTGTCGCATACTTAAATAAGGACAAGATTTGGAGTCCATGCTTGTATGATATTGTGTAAAAACTGCATTCAAGAAACTTATTTTGTTGTAACATATTTGTATAACTGAAATGTCCCGTTCTTATTGATTAAAAACGTTCCATATTAATTGATTTCGTTGCGAGGTTTTGACCTCTATATGAGACGTTTTTCAAAGACTGCATTCATTTTTAAACAAACCATAACCTTTATTTCATCAATAAAGGTTTAAAAAGCTTTACGTAGATTATCAAATAATGATAATCTAATATATCCTGTTTACACACGACCATTACATAATGGTTTACAATACAAATATGTTACAACAAAATAAGTTTCTTGAATGCAGTTTTTACACAATATCATACAAGCATGGACTCCAAATCTTGTCCTTATTTAAGTATGCGACAGCGGAAGCTCTTAATAATCACCTGAGAATAAACATGCTTAAAACGTCAACAAAAATGTTGGTGAGTTATAGTCCCACTTTTAAAATCTAATATTTTTGGGATGAGAATACATGCAGGTTTTATAAATGATTTACAAAATAAACACAAGTACGTGAAACTACATTCTATGGTTGAATTATCGAAATCGAATATGCCCCTTTTTATTAAGTCTGGTAATCTAAGAATTAGGGAACAGACACCCTAATTGACGCAAATCCTAAAGATAGATCTATTGGGCCTAACAAACCCCATCCAAAGTACCGGATGCTTTAGTACTTCGAAATTAAATAAGTTTCTTGAATGCAGTTTTTACACAATATCATACAAGCATGGACTCCAAATCTCGTCCTTATTTAAGTATGCGACAGCGGAAGCTCTTAATAATCACCTGAGAATAAACATGCTTAAAACGTCAACAAAAATGTTGGTGAGTTATAGGTTTAACCTATATATATCAAATCATAATAATAGACCACAAGAGTTCATATTTCAATACACATCCCATACATAGAGACAAAAATCATTCATATGGTGAACACCTGGTAACCGACATTAACAAGATGCATATATAAGAATATCCCCATCATTCCGGGACACCCTTCGGATATGATATAAATTTCGAAGTACTAAAGCATCCGGTACTTTGGATGGGGTTTGTTAGGCCCAATAGATCTATCTTTAGGATTCGCGTCAATTAGGGTGTCTGTTCCCTAATTCTTAGATTACCAGACTTAATAAAAAGGGGCATATTCGATTTTGATAATTCAACCATAGAATGTAGTTTCACGTACTTGTGTCTATTTTGTAAACCATTTATAAAAGCAGCGCATGTATTCTCAGTCCCAAAAATATATATATTGAAACATATTTTACTAATATCAATTAATATTATAATTATTTATTACAAATCTATTCCAACCATAACTTAATCAACTTGTGTTGTATATTATGTAATCTTGAGATACCATAGACACGTATACA